>NC_092345.1:10492785-10796767 GCF_963676685.1 Mytilus edulis
GAAATTTATTTGTTTATTGAGTGTTAATTTGTGTTACTACAGGTTTTTTTTTAGTTAAGCCATTCCAATTGATATTTTATAGTGCATCTTTCTATATTGTTATGTTACACTATTGTTTCAGATAAAGGAGGTTTGGAACCATAAAACATGAATCTGATGTTCAGTATTTGTCGTTTGTTTATGTTGTTCAACAGTGTTTTAATTTCTTGTTTTTTATATAGATTAGACCGTTGGTTTTCCTGTTTGAATGGTTTTACACTTGAAATTATTGGGTGCCCTTTATAGCATGCTGTTCGGTGTGAGTCAAGGCCCAGTGTTGAAGACTGTACCTTGACCTATAATGGTTTACTATTTATAGATTGGGACTTGGATGGAGAGTGGTCTCATTGGCACTCATACCACATCTTCCTTTATCTATTTTAAATTCATCTGTGTAAACCTAGTTAGAATTTATTGGATTGCTTCACATGTCTTGTGCCATCTGTATTTAATGAAGATAGACGACCATGTTAAAGGTAGAAGCAAATACTAGTGCCAAATGACAGTAAAAATTTATGATGGTGTATAGAAAAATAATCCCTACCCCTTACATTTCCTCTAGGAATAGCCCTCAAATCATGTTAGGTTCTCTGTCCAGAAAATTATGCCGAACAGTGAGATTCGATATAGTAGTTTTACAAAATTGTAAGCTTTTAGCTATTTATTGGAAAGAAGAATACTTCTGCTACATAAATATTGGTTGTTTTTGACAATACAGTGCACATGTATTGGGTACTAGCATCAATAAGTCACGCTAAATTACTGAAACCTTCACAACTATAACATTTGAGTTAGATTTTAGATGGTTTCCATCTTATATGGAAGTGGCCACATTCCTGAAAATTCTATTAATATTTAAATGTAAGTTGTATTTGATGATAATACATAACATATATAAAGGTTGAGAGTGAACACGGATGCAGCCACTTATATTTTTGACAAAAACCATCTGAAAAGTGATATATTATGGCATATTTGAGAATTGTTACATATGAAAGCTTTAATTTGAGCGTCTTTAATGACTAAATCAGTTTAAATCTTTCACATAAACTAATTGAATCGACTGTAATAAACACTTAAGTGTTGTCTACTTCAGTGTTTAAAAAGTGTCCAAAATCTTTCATTAAATGAACCTGAAGGTTGAGGCCAAAATCTGCCTTTACCAGACCTAATCTTTTTTGGAAAGGATCTATCTTTAAAAACCTGGACAAAATGTATTTGAAAAGTTCAAAACAAATATTTGAAAATCTAAAAAACCAAAAAACACATGGTTTATTGCATTTATTATAAAATGCATAATGTATGTTATCTAATTCCATTTATTTTATAGATTGTTTCAATCGTTTCCTTTTCAGGGTGCTCAAATGGTATTAATAGCATTATTTAACTTAAATCCGCCAGAGTTTTCCATGATGTTATCATACCTTCCTAAAGCATTCCAAGTAAGTTCATCTTTGTCTTTTCTTCACTATTGATACTTGAAATTGTGTGAATTTTTATATACACAAGTATAAACTTTCAGAAAAGTTTGTCTGACATTAAAAATATATTTTTCTGTGATCATGCTAGCTTCCTATGTCTTAACTTCAGGAGATTTTTGGAAAATCATAAAAACTACAAACATCTGCTTTTGTAAATTATTATACTTTTCATATGATATGATAAAAGAAAACTTGAATTATATCAGTTTATGTGAAACAATGCAAACAAAAATGTGATTTTTTATGTAAAAAAATCCTAAAATACTTTTTTTTTTCTCTTAGGATGGTGCAACGAAAATTTTACATAATCACATTCGTAGCGCTAGTCATGAAAGTGATGTGTTGTCTCCAAGAAATGTGACCAGTCCCCCTCAAAACAGGAGTAGACCACCATCGCGGTAAGTTTGTCTTCCAATTATATGAAATGCCCATCTCTAAAATAGGAGTAGGTGACTTTTGATAAGTGTTTGCCTCCGTATAATGTGATCTTTCGATCTCAAAACATATTTTTATCTCACTCTAAGCATATGAGATAATTATAGATTATCATTGGTCATCTCAACGAGATTGTTTCTCGCTTGAGCCGGTATGGCAAAAGCGTGAAAAGCAATCGAGTTGAGATGACCAATTATAATCTGTTTATTGCTATTTTACCTATGATTTCACAATTTCATGTCAATTTCATTAGCAACGCACACGACTTGCCTCCTTAGTTTCTAGCGATAATTTTCCATCTCAAGCGAGTAGCATGATATAAAAAATTATCACAAAAAAAAATCAAAGGAAAAATGCACAAAATAGCGATAAATGAAAGTATTTAAATTTGAACAGTGTAGTTAGGAAATAAAGATCCTTGAAAATTTTACTACAGCATACTAAAACTAATGTTTCATATCTATAAAAAAAATTAGATATAATGAATAAAACATTATTGTTGTAGGACGGAGCATCATGATGAGCTGGAAACAGAAAATATGAACCCAGAAGATATATATAATTCTATCAAAAAGACTTCTGCCGATATTCAGAATTTAAGTATAAATAGTAAATTGGACAGTTATGAAAATGTTAAGAAAAAGATAGACTTTACTTCTCAAGATAGTGGTATTCAGGATTTACGGAATGACAGTCCTGATGCTGTGGACGGGAGGAAAACACATTATAATCCATCTCACTATCAAGATGAGGTATGTAACATTATAAACACATTACTGTGGATTCAGTTATTTTCGTGGGTACCAACTTTCGTGGTTTGAGGAAAACTTACATATTTGTGTATATTTAATTTAGTTGTTTCGGAAAAGTCTGCATATATTTCTTGAGGAAATTTGTAAATCGTTGAACATTTAAATTAGTGGTTCCCCTGTACCCACGAAATCTAAGAAAATTGGTATCCAATGAATATTAATGAATCCACAGTATAATCCATCTCACTATCAAGACGAGGTCTGTAACACATTGTATAGTATGTACAGTATTCTCTCATCAGGGACAAATTGTCTTGTAGAGAGGTTTAACTTTTCTAGAACCATTGTTGACAAAATTAAAAGAACTATAGAGGTTAAGTTTTCTGATCAGGTCACTTTTTTTATTGACAATGATATGTTATGTCCTAGTTCTGAAATCTGATACTAACTAATCTATTATCACATAACTTGATTTGCTGTGCTTATCAAGTACCTTTTGTGCTATTATAATACCTATTGCCTGACCATTTAAAAAAAAAAAAGGTAATATAATAGCACAAAGGTTACGGATAAGCACAGTAAGAATGAATATTTATTTAGCATCCCAGTTTTTTATTTTTAATTAGTATATATGTTCTGCTCAAGTAGCCATGAAATTAACGTTAGTAAATTAATACAAGTTCCTAATGAGATGTGTTTAGGAAGAAGGCAGATAATAATATCCACTTAATGCAGTAATATAGTTGTCCATCATATTGCCGTCCTCGATTTTGTCTTAGCAAACAAGGCATAGGTCCCTGTTTACAGTATCCATCTTATTATCCTTCAAAAATTTAAGTTGCTTGTAGGAGAAATTGAAAAGTAAACTGAACTTTGCCTTTAGAAGTTTCAAATTAAGTTGCAACTAAAATATTTGACAAAATCTCTTTGATGTTATACAGTATGCCAGTGTTGAAGCCTTGTCTTGACTTGTTCCCTTTGTTTTACAGGGAATATTAAATGGTTTGAATAGGTCAAGGTTAGCCGATCCAGATTTTGATGAAGGGGAATCATTTAATGAAGGTAAGTAAATAAAGTTTTCTCTGGTGATCAGTATTGCAGGGTTTTTTTTCTCAGCACAGCACTATATCTGTGGTTTTAGTTGGTTCACTTGCTTTCTTTCAACTCAATCTTTGAATCTTAATTCATCCCAGTTAAATTTGTGTAAGGTACAAAAAACAAATATACAGAAAAAAATGAATATATGGTTTACAGATAGGCATGGATTCTGGTACGTCTTAAAGAATTCAATTTTATCAAAGAAATCAATACCACAAAACATAACATAACATATGTAATACAGTTAGATTTAGAATTAAATTATTTTCTTTTCAAAACCATGATTTTGAAAAGTGTTTTCCATCTCATCTTATATTCTACTTGTTCAGTTGTATAAATTATTTCCAGAAATTGAACGCTTTAGTTTTCCGAAAGGTTTGTTATAAAATATACTGTATACATCAGTTTCTCACCTATATATCTGGTAGATGGTTTATTCTGATTTTATTATCATACACTTTTAATCTGGAATATAAATTTTAGTCATCTTAATCAATCTCCTAATATTATATTCACATCTTCAAATTTTATTCTGCAATCTTGATGAATTTGACCAATTTTCTTTGCCATTAGCTGATATATTGCAGGATGGAATTATAGCGATCATTTTTCATTATGTATAATTAGATATTTGATAGTAATATATAAAAAAAAAGATATGTATATGAATGTATTTCAATGTATCTTTCAACACACATTAGTCATTTTGCATATATCATTCATTTATTTGATGTTACTAATTTGCAGTTTTAATCTGTGCTTGTATTACACAGCTTCCTATTATTGTAGGTGTAGCTTTAATTATATGTTTCCTCATGAATTTTTGTAATTATTTGGTTGTGTTCCAATATGGTTCACCCTCAATATTGAATAGTCAGATTCTAAGGATTAGATTTCACGAATTGAAAGTAGCAATGAAGTCATCTATTTGATGAATAGCTATATACTGTGGATTCATGTATTTATGTGGGTATTGTTTTAAGTGGATCTAGGAAAATCATTTTTTCTTGGATTTATGATTTTGTGGTTTTAACAAAGTTTGCATAGAAGCATTTATGAAATTTTAGGTTCATTGAACATTTAAATTCTATACCCACTAAATAAAGTGAAAATGGTATCCCACAAATAATAATAATCCACAGTGCTAGACATGAAACTTTCCAAGCTACTGAAAATCAAATTAGGTGTAAAAATATATAATTCAATCATTTCTGATATGATCAAGTAGTGTTGAACAAAAATTGAGAATTGAATTAATTAGATGTACTATTTGTAAATTATTACATATCAAAACTGATATAAAAATTTTGCTGCGCTTCAGAACCATGGAAAGCATTGTTAGGGATATCTCAGTATGAAGACGGTAATATTTCATTGTGTGGTGGTGTGACCTTGCAGGATTGTGGTTATCTCCCTTTTAACATTATGTCTGGTTATCTCCCCTTAACATCATGTCTAACAGCTTTTAAAATTTTGACATTTAAAGACCAAAACAGTTTTATTGCTTGAATTTTGTGGTTTTGTATAATTTTGCATTTTGCTATGGATTTTTTTAAAAATAAAATAGGAACTTGAAATTCGACTAACATAAGATGCAATTAATTTTAATGTTGCCAAGAGATTAAAAGCTGTTAGATTAAAGAACAAAACAAGTATGAATTGTCATAGATGATGATATTGTTGATTTTTGTGACGCCTGTATAAATTATGTTAATTTCTTTAAATCAATTTGATAAAAAGAATTTAAGATCCTGTTTTTAACAAACTAAGTGTTTGTATCAATATATCCTATTTTAGGTTTTATTGAAATTAACATCATTGAAATTTTTGTTATATTATCACAACCCGCTGTCCAACACTATTTGTTGTTATAATAGCATGTTTAAACGTTTTACGTTTAAAGTTTAGTGTGTATGTTGAAAACATGTGTTGTATTCAATTTAATTAGAATTGAGGGATTTTTTTAACAACTGCTTGAGGGAATTCAATTATATTTTAAATGCTATTCTGAACACCAGTAAAGTGCAATAGAACATACTGTAGGACTCTCTTTTAATTCACATCTTTACACAAGTGAATTTCCCAACATTTTGTTTTTTGACTTTTTAAAGAACGTTAACAACAGATTTTGGGGTATTTGTTCTTGAGAACATATTAAACTGTATTTTGAAATTCTAAGATAAAAAGACTTATTTTATTCTTTAAATGGCATACCTGAAATGAAGAACCAAGCAGTCCACATTTAAACATTAGCAATGTCTTGTACTGTGAATAAAAGATTGATTGTTGGTTGTGAAAAAAATGATTGCTGGTTGTGAATAAAAGATTGATTGTTGTTGTGAATAAAAGATTGATTGCTGGTTGTGAATAAAAGATTGATTGTTGGTTGTGAATAAAAGATTGATTGTTGGTTGTGAATAAAAGACGCGATTTCTGGGTACAAGTAAACATCAATGGGACAGTAAACTCTCAATACAAATACACCAATATTATTGAGAGGTAATTTATGGCCTTTAATACACCCCTTAAACCAGTAAACAACTTTTTTTTAAGCAAGATATTCAATTCAAAGTGTAATGTTTGTTTTTTATTAGAAAAGCATGTTCTGAAATTAAATTTTAAAACCCATTTAAATGCATGGTATCAAACTACTAAAATTTAAGCTTGATATTTTTAACTTTCCCTGCTTGGCATGAAATAATTCAGACATTTTACATTTTTCACTCATGTTGTCTCTCAGTTTCATACTAAGCTGTTAACATAAAATCTTGTTGGGTTCATCAGTGTTTCATTTGTTGCCAAGGTTAAACTAATGTGCTTTAGTGCAATATTTATTTATATATGTGTTTTTGTTTTGTTCAAATCACTTTTCATGTACTAATTATTCATACATACATTCTATGTCAACTTGATCAAGGCTTTTTGTAAGTGATTTGTTTGGATTTAAAATTGAATTAAAGTGTATTGAACTGGATAAATTATTTAAGTAAAGAAAAAAATTGTGATCTAATTTGTTTATTAAACAACATCATTGTATTTTCAGATTTTTCAGAAAATGATATTATTTCTGAAATTCTTAAAGAATTATCTAACCATAATGAAAGGTAAGTAGATTAGACAAACATTTGATAAAAGTAAACATTTTATTGGGGATTTAATTTTGTAGTATATAATTTGATAAAAGTAAACATTTTATTGGGGATTTAATTTTGTAGTATATAATTTGATAAAAGTAAACATTTTATTGGGGATCTAATTTTGTGGTATCTAATTTGATAAAAGTAAACATTTTATTGGGGATTTAATTTTGTAGTATATAATTTGATAAAAGTAAACATTTTATTGGGGATTTAATTTTGTGGTATCTAATTTTTATGTCTTGATTTCCTGGTTTTATCAAGTTCTGCCTACAAACATAACAGAAATTTATATTTTATTGAAAGTTAAAATTTGTGATTAATTATCACTCTTGAAAACATATTCATTTACTAAATGAAAGAAGTTGATTTTGTTGTCAGATTTCCAATTCATTGACATAAATACCCTACATCCCCTTGTATTCATATAAAGGATGATAATAAGTGTTTTATAGATTAGTGTATTTTCTCATATATGTTTTTCAGAAATGAAGAGAGAGAAGAAGCAATGAAACAGTTAATTAAGTTAACCCGTGAAGGATCATTTGGACTGTGGGATGAACACTTTAAAACAATATTGTTGATATTACTAGAAACTTTGGGCGATAACGATGTAAGCTTATAATAAGAACCAAATAAAACTGTAAAAAAAACTTATACAGATTATATACAATTTTACTGAAGTTGATAAAAAATATGTTGTGCAAAATATATATAAACAACAGTGTAAGCATGACTAAGCATAAATATAAGATTAAGAATGCCATGCACAACTTTAATTAGTTGAGATTCATTTGATTGTTTACTTTTGACAAATTTGATTTAACTTGGACATGTTATTTTAAATAACACATTTACTGACAATGTAATTCAAGCTGATTCATGATAGAATGCATGCTGATGGGTCATTTAAATTAGTTCATTTCTCCTTAGGTACAATTGTTTATTTTCATTTTGATACTACAGGTACAAATTAGAGCATTGGCCTTAAAATGTCTGCGAGAAATATTGCGGCATCAACCAAGGCGATTCTGTGACTATGCTGAATTAACTACACTGAGGATATTAGAGGCACATAAAGATCCAGATTGGAGGGTATGTGATGAGTTTTATGCTATGTTAAATACATTGTCTTGCTCTAAGACAGGACTTCTAAACATTGGATGAGGAACAGAGAGACTGTATTACATTTTTGTGATTATATGATAACTTTGTGGGCATTGACCAATATTTTTTACATACTATATACTTCTGTTGTAGGAATAAGAAAATACATGAGATACTTTTTAAATTGCCTAAGTCAAACAGCACTGTGGCAATACAAAAATGACAAGCAACTAGTCCACAAGACATAAATATTCTCTGCTGTACCCCTAAATCATTACATAATACTAAGATCATCAGTTGAACAGTTGAGAATAACACATAGTCTCCTATTTTCCTATCAGACAAATCTAATCAATGAATACTATTGTTCCTTTGTTGTTTTAGGTACAAAAGGCAGCTGACGAGTGTGCTGAGACTCTCGCTAATTATATCCCACCTGATCAATGTATCAGAATTCTTACCCCTATCGTCCAGTCAGCATCACATCCTATCAATTTAGGGGCCATCAAAATGCAGACTAAAGCAGTAGAGAGAATGCCTAATGATGCCCTGGAAGGCAAACTTACCGACATCATTCCTGGTTTAGTTAAGGTATGTGACAATGAACCCAGATTGGAATGAGTTTCAATTATCATTTCTTAATAAATAAAGGCAACAGTAGTTATGGTAGTATACCCTTGTTCAAAATACATAAATTGGCTGAGAGAAAACAAATCAGGGTTACAGACTAAAACTGAACAAAACACTTCAACTGTAAGAGAAACAAAAACAAAGGAACAACAGAAACACTGAAGTATAACAAATACAAAAGCCAACATACATTGAAACAAACTATTTGATAGCAACTGCCTAAAAATGTAGGGTTGAACCTGGTTTTATGGCTAGCCAAATCACAGGCTTATATGGCAATATAAGCATGTATATCATGCCATATGATACAGTCAGAATAGTTTGTGAACATACATCACTTAAGGAATTTAAAAGATGAAGCCACAACCCTTCAAATAGAAAAATGACACAACATATGGAATTATCCACAGAACTTTAATAGCAACCTGTAAGAACCCTTCAAGCAATTTTTCACGTTTGAATTTTAAAAAAATTTCAAACATCTCATAAAGACATTATATGTTCCACTTGAAGAGATGAAGGAAACATTAACAAAGAATACAAATACAATATAACCTTTGTTGACTACAGATTGATAGAGTAACAAACTGTTACAACAAGCCAAGCAAATCATTGAGCTGGTAATAAAAGGATAACAGACATTCCAACATAGAATTTTGGAATAATTATAGGCACAATTACAATTTGGATCTCGTGTGTGATCTTGGTCTTGAAAATTGCCTTCCATGATCCCCTGCACCTGCTCCAACGTGTATTTTTGTAACAGCTGTTATCGAAAATACTGTTTCATCAGTTTGGTTTTATATCAACACAACTTTATGGTTCTCACATAATAAAACAAGGGAACTTGATTTATATGCATGAAAATCCATTCTCATATAGTTCAGTTGTAAAACCAATCAATCAATTATTTTTACAGGCCTATGATGATCAAGTTAGTACGGTCAGAAAGTCTGCTGTATTCTGTTTAGTAGCAATTCATACTAAAGTTGGAGATACAATATGGAACTACCTTACCAAACTCAATTATAGTAAAGTAAGTATTCTTCACATTTATTGCAACTTTTCCAGGTTCAGGTTAAGTTGTCATAATCTAAAATCTTATTCTTTCTTTTTGTTTTATAATTTTCCATTTTCTAATATATATATAAAGGATATAAATCTGAATTTGTGTTATGTTGATTGAGATTTATTGACACTGAAGTTACATGTACCTTACATTTATGTGTGTTTTTCTGAATCAACTAAATAAATTTAAAATAAGACTATAAAACTATGAAAAGTTACTTTACAGAAAAAATGTATATCATCATTAATTTATTCATTGCTTGTAAAGTGCTTCTAACTGTCTTTGAATAGATTAATGGCCAAATATAAAGTGATCTTTATTTTGTAGAATTTACTGTTTATTGATATTGACAGCCTGGTAGTCCCATGTTCAACCTAAAACTGTTTCACATGTAAAATTGTTAGTTATCATGCATGAATTAAAAATGACTTTTTCATAAATATTTAAATCAAAACTTAAATCTAAAGACATCTATGACCTTAGCAACTACTTTCCACATCAGTTATTTCACATTTTGTATACAAATGTTGTCATTTTTTTTTGTATTTGTTTTTGTAGGTAAAATTATTGAATTTATACATCAAGAGAAATCAACAGAAGGAAACTGAGAAGAAAGTGGGAGGGATCTGAAACTGATCAAATAACATTTTAGAAGAATACGTAAACAATTCCAATCAGTTTCATTATAATACAAATAATTGTGATCAAACTTCCAAGCCTTTTCATAACCTCAGATGTGTACTGCATTTTAATTGGACAGCTTAGCCATGTGATTTTGATGGATTTTGTTGCCATTTATAAAGCTATTTGATTGGATAGAAGTTGCTCACATGAATTGTCTGTGATTTTTGATTGGTTGATGGATCAGCTGTAAATTAGTGGTTTGATTGGTTAAAGTTGTATGTTTAACCACGAACAAATAAACAGATTATGTATTTATTTATATCTTTCACTTGTATCTGATGCTAGTCCAGTGTGTTTTTATTGAAATAATTTATGGGTTCTGTTAGATATTAGTGACAGATATTTTTTAATAACTTCACAATGACTTGTTTGAAAGAATATACTCTCAGTATTTATTATTATATATATTAAACATAGGTCAGTCACTTTATAATCATAGCAAAATTAAGTAAACTTATTCTTAAAACACAATATTATAAAATATATCAATTATGGTACTAGATGATGAAATATTATATGAGATTTTATGTCGATAATCTTCATCTTGCAAGAATTTTTGAATTTTCTATGAAAAAAGTATCTTGAAACAGAGTTTATTTATTTACAACCTTCTCAGTGCAGATCAACTTTCATTAGTAAAATTTGCATGTTAAACTCTTTAATTCCATCATTTGAATGCAGCATTTCTTATTTCTGAAATTGCTTTGATTAATCTCAAATTTTTGGTCATTGATCATTATAAAATATAGGAGTGCAACCATAATTTTGTGAATTCTCAGTCACTATAAAAAAAAGACCTGCTCAGTTGAGGAAGAACCTATTTTTTGTGTTTTTTTCAAGGAATTTACTTTGCAGTTAATTTATTAATAGTTTTCTTGTCTGGACCAATTGAAATACCATAGAAATATTTTTTTTTTTTTTTAAATATGAAGGTGTAATCTTTTATATGAATATGATGTTCACAAATTAAAAAAATATTCAAAACCCTTAATATTTTCAAAATCCACAACTAATTTGAAATAACAATGAAAGAAAAAAAATATGAAATATTATCTTCCATAGTGGAGACAGGAATCTGTTCTTCATAGAAATATTGATGTATCCAACCTTCAGCTATAAAGGTCAGAAGTGATAAAAACAGTTAGGTTGTATTACATTCTTTTTTATTCATATAATATAATCATAATATAATTGTCCAGTCAAACATAATGTTATTGCTTTGTCATTATGGAGAAAACCTAATATTCACAAAATGTTGGTTTTTTTTTCAAAAATTTTCTGTGAATATAATACAAGGTATTATAAACATTTAAGCAAAAGTTTACATTTCCTATTGTCTCACTTTCTTATCCTCAAGAAACCTGATATGATGTGCGGTTATTGTACTTATGATATTGTTAATTTTGTGTTGAATGATTAGAACGAAAGACGGTCTGGATTAGGGGAAAGATGAATGTATGCTGTGTACAGATTACATAAGAGGGGAACAATAAAATGTATAAATGGGAGGATGACAAGAATATAAAAAAATGTATCTTTTTATTTTTATTTTGTCGCAGATCTAATTTTTATCACATTGTGAATGACATAAGTGAACACTTTAGCATAAGAAAGGAATCAACAATTAACTTTAAGTTCTATGCTTCGAAATACTTTGAAATACTTGTACATTTGACAAAAATTGAAACCTCTACAGTTTGAACTGTCATATGGAATTTCAAATTTACAGCTTTTTCTCCTTTTTTTTAGTGCTTTAATATGCAAGCAATAAAATGTAAAGGCCATATTTTTTTTTATCACATATTTGTTACGAATATGTTGGGTTTTGCATATGCAATAACCTCAAAATTGCCGGGGCAAAAAAGAAGATATTGATATTGTGCCCTGATTCCAAATGACGACACGTCATTGCGTCCTTAACGACACTTTTGTGATACAAAATTTAAAATTTTACCTGTTATGTTTCATTAAATTGTAATAATTGAACTTTGTGTCTCTATTCTGCAGAACTTAAATATGTGATAAATAGATTATAACATGTCTTTTCCATATTGGCCCTGGTATCATCCCTCGACCCATATCGGCCCTCGGCTAAAGCCTCGAGGCCGATATGGGAGTCTCGGGATGATACCAGGGCCAATATGGAAAAGGCCATGTTATAATCTATACTTATAAAAGGAACATATTAATAGAATGTTTTCAATGAAATAGTGTTCAGGGTTAATTCATTTACAAGTGAATGTCTAAACAGATATAGTTTGGATATTCAGTATTAAAACAAGATAATGATTTATGATATGCATGTGCGTAGTGTGAGTGAATAAAAAAAAAATGAGTACTTAAGTACTGTATAGTACTAGAATTTGTACTATTTCAACTTGCCTGGTACATGAAATTGTTAAGTTCAAATGTACATATTCACTGGAGTATGTTGAATGCATGGTTCAGCTTGGCTTACATGAGGAAAAGTTTTAACTGTAATTGGTTTTTTTTTAAATTTTTATGCAAATTGAAGACATGTTTTAGAATTGCTGTACATTATTTAAAATTTCTTTTAAAGTCAATTTATTTATATAACTGTAATGTAATGTACAGTATAAAAAAAATTAAGCCTTACAAAATTTACATGGCTTTTAAAGTTCTAATTGCTGTAATTTCAGAAATTATTGCAAGCATTCATTATTGTGATTTTTTGTTAAAATGAAGTAAAATGAGAGATTAATTATTGTGACAAACAGATATTTGAACCAGATATCAGAAATGTCAGTTCTTATTTATGCAACCTTCATCCATTCACAATAATTTCTGAATTTACAGTATTCATTCTGCTAACAATGTATAAGTTAGTCAAGAACATTGGAGATTCTAAATATAATGACTACATTTTTAGAATTGGTGATTTTGGTTGTAAGTGAATGGAAGTGACAATAACTATAGTGTACTATGTTGAATGGAAGTTTCATTTTAAGTGTATGCATGTTTATGGTTTGGTGTAAAATGTGTGTATCAATGTGCTTTATATGTACAATCTTGTGTAATTTAGATATAAATTCACTTTGGTATGAAACAATACCAATAAAACAAATCTAACCTTATGTTGTCCTTGTTATATATTACAATAGTAAGGTCTGTAATTATCTTGAGAAAAAAAATTCACTTGATAATGGTAAAAATAAGTTAATATTGTCCATTTTTAGACATGACTGTATTGGTACAAAATGATGGTGCATTATTTCTTTGTTTAGGCTAGTGGTCATACTATTGGTAGCCAAACTGAAATGTGTGATATAAGGTCTATATACATGTATAGTTAAAGTTGGATGTTTGTTGTAAGGTTAAACTGGTTTTGCCCAACCACTTTTACCAAGTCAGGATATCTAGACATGTGTTGTAAGTCTATCTTTGTAATTCTTTTTGAGGAGAAGTTTGGTTGTTGGTTTGGCCTGTTATACTGGTCAATATTTTTGATGTTATCTCTTATGTAATATTCACAGGAAAGTAGTTATCAAAGGTACCAAGCGTATAATTTGTTACGCCCAACATGCATTTTGTCTACATTAGACTCATCAGTGACGCTCAGATCAAAATAGTTAAAAAACCAAACAAGTATAAAGTTGAGCATTGAGGACCCAAAACTCTAAAAAGTTGTATCAAATAGGGCTAAGGTAATCTATTCCTGGGATAGATTAAAAAAAAATTTATAGTTGTGCTAAATAGTTTTGGTGGCTGTTGATTCTATTTAGTTTGTTGTTGCAATCTACCTGATCCAGGCAGATTTTTTCTGCTATTAGATTTTATTAATACAAATCTTAATTGTTCTGATGAAGTAGCTTGTTTGAGAGGACATTAAGTTTTAAGTAGCTTTGTCCTATTTATACCTTAGATTTTATCAGCTTGGTTGAAAGATATGTTTTACTTTATATACTAGTATTCAAGCCAGAAAACCACTAATCATTATTCAAACTGTAGACAAAGTTTTTTTTATCATTTCAGAATATAATTTTGGGTTTTTTTTGAATATTTTTTTTTATCTTTGTGAAAACTTAACTAATATCTTATTTAAAAACAAAATTTAATTCCGTAATTTTTACATGTAAGCTGTATACCAATTAGTAATCCGTTTAAATGGTTCAAATACAGTCATTTGAGATAAATATAAAAAATTTAATCATCTTCATGTGAAACCATGTGCTCTTGTCAAGTGGATAAACATGCATCGCCTTAAAGCCAAGCCAATCATATATTGTGATAGATACATGCATTATCTTTGTGGTCAAAAAGGATGATAATGGACATGGTAGTTTTGTGTCAAGAATTAGGTGTCTCAAGTTCGATTAAAGATACAAGACATTGTACCGATGCGCCAATTCAGGGGAGAAGATGCCATATAGACAGCCAAAAAAATGTAAGTTAAAGAAAAGATAACTCTGTACAATCACCAAAAGTGAAAAGTCTTGCGATCACCTGACAGCTCTCAAAACACTGCAGCAAAATGAAGATTGAGTATTACAATAAAATTAACGGTACCAATTTTCTTGAACCAGATGTGCATTTCAACAATACATGTCTCGTCAGTGATGCTCGAGGCCAAAATATTTGAAATCCAAAGCTTATATACACTTCACCAAAAGATTTCCATGATGTCAAAGGGGTTATGAACTAATGCAGACTGGTAAATATCTCCTATCAATCCTTAAAGAGGCACTAGCTAAGAGATTAATTAAAATTAGAATTTGTTTTTGTTCAATCGTTAATGAAAGTGACATAGTGAAATAATATTCACTTTTAGCAGCCAGTATGGTACAATTTTGTAAAAATAAGATCAGAAACATTGATGATGGAAACATTGATGATGAATTTGCAAGTGAATAATTCGTATTCATCTAAACTTCAATTTAACCCCTTAGCTAGAGATAAATAACGCATGCATAGTGCGTGTACAGTTATTTAAAGGAAAAGAATGTCAACATTGAAAGTGAAATAAAGGTGAGTCATATGATTGAAATATTAGATCCACAAAATATCATTTGTATACAGGTTATAAACGATGATTAACATATATTTTAAATCGATAAAATGAAATTTAACAGACCTAGAAAAATCCAATTGCACGATTTTGATATCTATTTATATCTATATTTATGTTTGTATCGCTTTTGTGGTCTTCAGAGGTCGTCAGAGGTCAACTAATTAGTTAATTAGATGACTTCTAGACTAAAATACACACGAAACGGAGCTAAATATAATTGAGCCCATGTTCTGTAAATTGTTTATTTTATACTTTTTATAATTTGGATAAATGTTTCAACATTGTTATAAATCAAATATGAGAATTTGAGTAAAATCGGTGAACACGAATTTTAATAGCTAGTGACCCTTTAAGACATTGCTGTGTTAATAATTCATTGATACATTTGTGAATGCGTGTACCAAGTTAGGCATATGACGTGTTTTCTTTTCGTTTGATGTGTTTTAGGTTTGGAGTTTGACATTTGATAAAGGACTTTCTGTTTGAATTTTCCATGATGTTCGGTATATTCATTATTTAACTTTTTACAGATAAACTCTATCCCTAACACATGATTGTTAAAAGTTTGAAAATGAGAATGTATTTATATATATGAAAACAAGGAGATTTAGTACGACTGCCAATAAGACAATTAAGCACCAAAATTTTAAAGTCATAAGAAACCTCAAATTAAAAAAATCATGCATATGTTTTCTATAACTAAATGGATAGTTTTCATTATACAACTTATGTACATATACTTTTTTCTGAGGAAAATTCTTTAATTTGTCCACATTTAGAAGAAGTTTACTTATTTTTAATTGCTTGCTTCCAGGAAGCAATTCGCCGACATATTTTCCGTATGCATAATGACCTGAACGTAACCCTCCTCGTAAAAATCCGGTGATCGCAATACGCATGGATCTGTCATTAAAATAAACAATTATCTGATTGTACATGTTAAACACGTGCTCAATACCTATGCTTTTTGTTATGTGTTTACTATAAAGTGACAATCGGTTAACTCCTGCTTTAAAACACGGCATTTAATGAGCAGCCATATTTGTTAAATCATAACAGACGTAGAGAAAAAAAAATGACGATTATACGATATATTTGCGTAAAAAATGACAAAATCGTGCAGAGTTCTAAGTTTATGATATATACATGCATTGGTTCAAGAATTGGATAAACATTATTTCTCACCACTCACTGCTTTCATATGACTTTAAATGAAGTGAAAGTTGGCGGCCACTAAAGTCAACCATACGGCTTCAATAACAAAAAAACGCTGTGAAGTCATCTATAAAAGCCCCGACATGAAAATTGTGACATAATTCAATAAAAAAAACTGACAGCATATTTTAAAGCAAACAATCAACGAAACAACAACTGAACTACATGCTAATGAATCACATAAAGAATGTGGGATCTTAAAAAGATGTTTGTGAGACTAACCATCCCCTCAGCTCGGATAGTGGTGTTGCAGCACAACATAAGAACATACCAAAAATCCCAAGCAATTGGCCTTACTCAAAAGATCGATAAACTGGAAAACTCAACACAAAGCACCGATATAAGAATCCTCGCTGTTTTCGAAAGCTAACTGTTAGTCAATAAGAACTGATAAATTATTTGTCCTTTATACACTAAAGTAGCAATCAGTACACATTCAACGGATTTTAGGGTAAAAACGCCAGAAACATATTGAGAAATGCACAGTACGTCACAGCCGGTTACATATAAAAAAAGGATCAAAACAAATATTGCCTTGTATTGACAATTGTAGAAAATTAGTCCTACATTTCATTGCAGTAAAAATATTCTGAGTCATAAAAATATACCTTGGGTATTTGGTGCTTCTAAAGATAATTTTGGAAACTTGAGTACGTGGTTACTCAGTAAAGCTAACACACAGGAGGAACTGGGGTTGCGCATTTGATTGGTTATCTTGTCTGTAGTACTGGACAGGGCAATTCTCTACTCGTGCCTGGTTTTTCTGTGTTTGAAACAATGGTAGATAGACGGAAACAATCGGCGGTATTGCACCTTTTTAGGAATTTCGGTGACCACATAATGTATCTTCATACCTATTCCTTTTGCAATTTGGAGAGTCCATAATAGATAGATAATAATAATAATTAATGAACGCAAAGAAATTAAGGACAATTTGATCTACAAATAGATAAATCTGGGTGAAATCGTCAACTGGTCGCTTATATAAGTTATTGTCCTTTTGCCTATAACTGCATTTTTTGCCGAATCCATAATTTTGTACTTTTCTGAAACTATGATAATAGAGAAACATTCTCTTTTTGAACGAGCTTAACTTTTGTGCGTACATTAACATTGCAAAATAAGATCGGGAGAGATTGTATCCTATCTATATCACCATCAGTATAAACAATGTTAACATGACAACAGTAAGTAATGAATAGGAAATCCTAATAAACATTTTGTCCAGTATTTTAGAAATCTGTTTCCCTGGAAAGTACTCATTATTTGACATGTGTCGTCTACCAGCAAATTTTAGAACTAATTTATAACAATTAGATATTTTCACTTTCTCTTCATAGTAAAATGCAGCTGATATTATCAGAAGTATAATAGTGATTCCACTGACAAACATGATAGCGATCATTGCCACTAACAAGTAACAAATTGGATTTGATGTCGCTGGTATCGTCGATGACATTATGGTCAGGAAAATTGCATATGATAACAAAATTGAAATCGCTAGAGACATACGTTCACCTGATTCTGTTGGTAGTAAAAAGACAAGAGGATTTAGAATACAGAACAACATCATAGGCAATATAATCATTATAACATAGTAAAAAGAGTTTCGTTTGATTGTTAGCTTAACATTGTAGCTGCCTCCATCATAAGCGTATGCCTCAGTGTTTATCAACTTCCAATCAGGGTTGTCTACATAATATTTAGTTTCCGCAGAGTTGAACTGATTAGCCAAACTTAAAACGTTTTGTTCTATTCCCCATGTTGTAAAATACAAAACGCAAATTTGAATATCAAAGGGGAATTTCGAGACGTCAGTTTCACATTTGGTATTCATTACACCTCCAGGCGAATATACAACGGTTCCATCGTGAAGTATTAAAATAAAATACTCAATGTCCTCTCCAACAGATTTTATTTCGCCTGGTGTATATAGCAGATATATAAGCGGTCTCCATATTTGATCGGACGAAATAGATAGTTTATCTTTGCCTCCATACAAATCAGGATCCCATGACAACGACGGATCTTTCCATAGTATTTGTAGTGCCGCTGTTACAATTATTCTTCTTTCAACTTCGTTAAATGCATCAATTGAAAATAAAATAAAATTTATATCAAGATTCAAAGAATCAGTTTCATTTTTTATGGGAAAGATGTCCTTCACATATCCGTCTAATAGATGTGAACGCAATTTTTTAGCATCAGTTATTTGCCAAGCTTTATAATGAAAACCACACATGATAAACATAAAGTATATAAATTTGAAAACGTCTTTACACATTTTCGAAATAATTTCAACTGATAAATGGAAGTTCTGAATGCTTTTATTTCAAGAAGTTTAGTTTAGGATCCCGCTATATGTATAATCACCTTGATATATGATGTAATATGAACATTTATCTAGACAGGAGAACCAGTCTAGTTTAAGGTTAATTCATACACATCATTTGATTGGATTTTCTAAAGTTTTAATTGTTACATTTGTTAAATGCATTCACTGAATCATATAAATCTATAACTTCCTGTTGTAATAATTTGTATTCTATCACACGTGACATTTAAAAAGAACAGTTGTTACAATTAAACACAAAAACTAGAGAAAACAAATAAACGATTGAAGAGGAAATCAATGGGTTTTTTTTTAATTTTCTTTACACAATCTCTAAAAAAAACAACACATTAAGCAGGCATTTATAATATATATTTGTGCCGGTCGATTCTCCTCTACAAACACTTCTGTACCAAGTCAGAAGAATGGCTATTGTTATATAATAGTTCGTTACTGAGGGTGTTGCATTTTAGTGTTTCTGTTGTGTCGTTGTTCCCCTCTTATATTTGATGTGTTTCCCTCAGTTTTAGTTTGTAACCCGGATTTGTTTTTTCTTAATCGATTTATGAATTTCGAACAGCGGTATACTACTGTTGCCTTTATTTATATAAAACAGAAACGTAAAGATGTTATAGAGATTGGCGAGTTCTCTTTTTTTTTTGTGCTATGGCGGGAACAATAGTTTGAATAAGTCAAATTAAGTAGCAATCAAACGACTGACACGGAAACAAATTTGATTAACAAAATAATTGATAGATTGTTGATAAGTAAATTACGCCACTTTCAGTCCTTTTTAGCAATTTCGTGGCGGTAAGTTTTTATTAGTCCAGGAAGTCAAAAAACCCGGAGAGACGACATAAATTTTGCAGTAAAACTGACAATCCTAGTAAATCAGATTAGAGTTACGCACACTTGCCACATGGGGATTCCAAAAGTAAAATCCCCGAAATATTGAACTCAGAGGAATATTCAAAACGGAAAGTTCTTAATCAAATGGCAAAATCTAAAGCTCAAACACATTAAACGAATGGGTAACAACTCTCATATTCCTCACTTTGTACATGCATTTTCTGATGTATAAATGGTGGATTAAACCTGGTTTTATAGCGACCTAAGCCGCTCACTTGATTGACAGTCGCATAAAACTCCATTATATTGACATCCATGTGTGAAAGAAAAAAAACCGGACCTAATGGGTATAAATATCAAATTGAGGGATACAGCATTCAACATTGTGCCATTATCTCAACTACCATAAATCTAAACAAATATATACACAAACATTTACCACGGCACAACAACACAATGACGGTATATATAGGTGCAGAGCCACGTCATACGTAATAAAAATACAGACAAAGCATATTAGCAAAAATGAAAGATAAGAATACAAAAATTATCATAGAACAATGAAGGGATGTATAAGTACAAAACAACGTCATTGACATTGTAATAAAGAAACACTACAAGGTATATAGACAAAGCACAGTAGCAAAATGGTAGACAAGAATACAAAAAGTATATAAGAACTACACAATGACAGGATGTTTAAGTACAGAGCCACGTGTTACGGCCAGAAATCGCCTTTAAATTGTAGCCAACAAAAGACACAAATCAATTATAAAAATTAACAAGATTTATTATACAAATGTTTACAAAAGGTATTACACAAATATTACTGTTAACTTAACTGTCAAAATATGAGTCCAATCTGTTATCTTTATCTGTATCCGGAAATCTTTCGGAATCCAATTTGAATATTACGTTCACTACTAATGTCACAATCCAGTATGATGTTGTTTGTAGAATAAAAGTGTCAATCCAAATGCTGTGAATACTAATGTCTATCAATGTCTATGTCCAAGTTTAATTATGAGAGTTTAACTTTAGTGTCTGTATATATAGTGTTGTCATGGAAAATTCTAGAACACTCTATAATGGAACATTGTGGAAAATCCTGGAAAGTTTCAACGGAAGTTTCTGGAATAACGTAGAAGTTTAAATTACGCATCTTTTATAAGGATCATTCTAGAAAGTTCCAATCATTCTGTGATTGTTCCAGTGATTCCTAAACTGCACAGTTATAAGATTATTTGGTAAACAACTATCAGGCCATACAACACAAATTAGGCCAACATAAATAAACATAATAATTACAATATCATAACACCTCCCCCCTTAAAAGAAGTTTTAGTGTAACAAAACTTATCATGAATAATATGAACAAAAATACATAATATATACAAAGTGATTTAATAAGCTCTAGATAAAGCATCAGCTATTACATTATCTTTACCCTTAATATGTTTTACAATTACATCATATTCCTGTAACAATAACTCCACCTAGTCAACCTCTGATTCTTGTTTCTCATTTTATGCATGAAGGTGAGAGGATTATGATCAGTATAAACAAGAATAGGATATACAGTGGGATTCAAATATACATCAAAATGTTGAAGTGCTGACAACATTGCAAAACACTCTTTTTCAATAGTTGAATAATTTTTCTGATGTTTATCTAATTTCTTAGAAAAATATGATATAGGTTTTTCAACATTATCATCTGTCTCTTGATATAAAACAGCTCCTATTCCTACATCGCTTGCATCAACGGCAAGTTTAAATTGTTTTTCAAAGTCTGGAGTAATCAGAACTGGACTATTAATTAAAAGTGATCTGCTATTTTCAAAAGCTTTTTGACAATTTTCACTCCAGATAAATTTAGAATCTTTTCGTAAAAGATGAGTCAATGGTTGAACAACAGTAGCAAAATTTGAACAGAATTTCCTTTAAAATCCTATCATGCCTAAATATCTCATAAGTTGTTTTCTATTTGTAGGAGGTGGAAATTTGGAAATAGCTTCCACTTTAGCCATAATAGGTTTTACTTGACCTTGGCCAACTGTATGCCCTAAATAATCAACAGTGGCCTGACAAAATTCACTTTTACCAAGATTAACAGTCAAATTTGAATGTGACAATCTATCAAAAGTATCATACAAATGGGTTAAATGCTGTTCCCAGCTATCACTACATACAATAAGATCATCAATATAAGCATAACAACAGTCTAAATCTTTTATAACATTATTGATCATTCTTTGAAATGTAGCTGGAGCACTTTTCATGCCAAATGGCATTACAGTATATTGAAATAAGCCATCTGGTGTAACAAAAGCTGATATTTCACGAGCTCTCTGTGTCAATGGAACTTGCCAATAACCTTTCAATAAATCAAATTTGCTCACAAATTTTGCTTGACCAATATTGTCAATACAATCGTCTATCCTTGGAATCGGATAGGAATCAGATTTTGAGACTGAATTTACTTTTCTGAAATCAGTCACGAAACGAAAAGTTTTATCTGGTTTTGGCACAAGGAGACAAGGAGAGCTCCATTCACTGTTACTCGGCTCAATAATGTCATTGTCAAACATATATTTAATTTCTTTTCTCATAACTTCAAGTTTGAGTGGATTGAGCCTGTAAGGATGTTGCTTAATTGGACAAGCATCTCCGACATCAACATCATGACAAACAGCAGTGGTTTTGTTTGGCACATCTGGAAAAAGATTTTTAAAAGAAAATACCAAAGTTTTTATTTCTTCTCTACGATCAAAAGACAGATGTGCAAGTTTTGAATCTAAATTTGACAAAATTTCTGAATTTTTCAATCTAACTGTCTCTTCCATAGTTTTACAACTAAAAATTGGTTCAATTACATCTGGTTTGTCATGATTGTTCTCAAATTTAACCATGCCTAAAGTGGCAACTGGTTTACTCTCACATTCATTAGTACGCTCAAAACATGGTTTTAACATATTAATATGACACACTCTATTTTGTTTGCGCCGACCTGGAGTTTTTACAATATAATTCAAATCATTAATTTTACTCTCTATTGTATAAGGACCACAATATTTAGCCTGTAAAGGATGTCCAGGGACTGGCAGAAATACAAGTACCTTATCACCAGGCTCAAAACTTCTGTCCCTGGCATCTTTATCATACCATATTTTCATCTTGTTCTGTACATTTTTAAGTTTTTCTGAGCAATTTGACAAGCAGTAAACAATTTTTCTTTAAATCTAGATACATAGTCTAAAAGATTCAAGTCAGTATGTTCAGTAAGCCACTTTTCCTTAATCAATTTTAACGGTCCCCTTACAGTATGACCAAATACCAACTCAAAGGGACTAAATCCAAGGGATTCTTGAACAGCCTCTCGAACCGCAAAAAGTAGAAAGTGAACTCCATCATCCCAGTCTCTGTCAAATTGAAGACAAAAAGTTCTAATCATGTTCTTCAATGTTTGATGAAAACGTTCTAAGGCACCTTGAGATTCTGGATGATAAGCACTTGATCTGTACTGAGCAATCCCTAACTGGTATACGACTTGCTGAAATAAACCCGACCTGAAATTTGATCCCTTGTCGGATTGTATAGACTTAGGAAGTCCTACTAATGTGAAAAATTTGATCAAAGCTTTGACGATAGTAGGTGTCTTGATATTTCTGAGCGGAATAGCTTCAGGAAAGCGGGTAGATGTACACATGATCGTCAATAAATACGCATTTCCAGTCTTGGTCTTTGGTAAAGGTCCAACGCAGTCAATTAGAACTCTGCTGAAAGGTTCGTCAAAGGCTGGAATAGGCAGAAGAGGTGCTGGTGGTATTTTCTGGTTAGGCTTACCAATAACCTGGCATATATGGCATGATTTGCAGTATTCTGCAACATCGTTTCTAAGTCTGGGCCAGTAGAAATGTTGCAATATTTTTAGGCAAGTCTTCCTTATACATAAGTGTCCAGCCAAGGGGGTGTCATGGGCAAGACCAATAATTTCTTGCCTATAAACTTTAGGCACCACCACTTGGTACACCACTCTCCATTCCTCCTCTGGGGTAGCATCAGGAGGCCTCCACTTCCTCATTAAAATGCCGTCCTGATGGTAATAGCATTCGGCCACTTTGTCTGCTTCCTCCTGTGGTTGAGCTCTCTGGCTGAGCTGAAGAACCTCAGGGTCTTTATGTTGTTCTTCAAATAAATTCTTTCGGTCTAATGAATGGCTGGTAACGTCTGGCCATGGCATAATAACATTCTTGTTAACACTAGGTGGTTTTGTAATGGCCTTTTCTGAGCTACCAGGACCTTCAATGTCAGCTATAAAAGTGTCAGAAAGGTCCATGTAATCAAACTTGTCTTCTTGCAAAATCTCATTTTGTTGTTTTCTAGCCATCGCCCTAGTAACAACACAAGCTGGATACAATTCAGCATCATCTTCAGGTGATTTAAAATCCACCACCGGTTCACTGGTAACAATTGGTTCAGCAACCACTTTGTTCCTAGCTAGATCATTTCCTAGCAATAATGTAACACCCTCAACAGAGAGATTAGGACGAACACCCACAACAACTGGTCCAGTTATCAAATCTGACTTCAGATAAATTCGATGGAGAGGAACATCTATACAACCTAACTCTACACCTTGTAACAAAACGGAGGCACCAACAGAAGTCTTCTCGGACAAAGGCAACACACCTTCTAACAATAAAGACTGAGAAGCTCCCGTGTCCCGTAAAATCTTAATAGGCTGAAGAGTGGTATCATCAACAATAGAAATAAACCCATCAGACATAAAGGGTTTATATTCCTCCATGTAATCATAAAAACTGGACTTAAAAGCCTGACTCGCAGGACATTCCAACGTACTGGTAATATAAGGTGTCGTACAAGCACTGGATTTTGGCTTATTATCTCGTTCATTCTTCTTCTGGAGTCTAAAACAATCAGCCATCAGGTGACCATTCTTCTTACAATAAGCACAAATCAGTGACCTCTTCTCAAAAGTATCAAATTTTGGACTAGACATATTATAACTGGACTGACTCTTATTCTGTGGAACAGGCTTACTATCAGTATGCTCAGTGCTTTGATTTTTGTAATTTCCACTGGAAGTATTAACATTTTGACCCTTGAAACTTCTTTTATGTGAAAGAGTATAATTATCTGAAATAACAGCTGCATCATGTATTGACTCAACAGTTTTGTCGTCTAAATGAGTTTTTAAGTCTAAATGAACACATTGTTTGAACTCTTCTAATAACATCAATTGTCTTAGGTTATCAAAATTGTTATCTGTTTTCTTTGAAGTAAGCCATTTATCAAATAGATCTTCTTTTTCCCGAGCAAATTCCACATAGGTTTGCGAATCAAACTTTTTATAAGATCTAAATTTCTGTCTATATGCTTCTGGTACTAGCTCATAGGCTTTCAAAACTTCCTGTTTCACCGTGTCATAATTAGAACTTTTTTCTGATGGAAGTGCAGCGTATATTTCAGCGGCCTTACCCTCAAAAACACTTTGCAGCATGGTAGTCCAATACGGCATTGGCCATTTCAAATTATTAGCAATTTTCTCAAACTGTGGAAAATATTTATCGACTGTTTTTTCACAAAATTTTGGAACCAAACGTATATTTTTTGCTGCATCAAAATAATCTGATTTTGACTGGACTTTAGTGTTGCTTTCTTCTTTGACCATTTCAATTTTCAGTTTTTCCATCTCTAGCCTTTCCCTCATTTCAAGTTCTGCCTGTTTTAATTTAAGTTCATCTTGTTTTAATTTGAATTCATCTTCTTTTTCTTTTTCTTGTTTATCCATTTCCAATCTTTCCTTCATTTCCAGTTCTTTTAATCTAAGTTCATGTTCTAATTCAAGCTGTTTTAATTTAAAGGCGTCAACATTTTCGACCTTAAGTTCAAGAGGCTCTTCACCTAAAATTTCTGCGTCAACTAGTTTGTCTATAACCAAATTTTTTATAATTTGTTTTCTCATAGATACTTTAAAAACTAATTTCAGTTGTTTAGCAAGCAACACTAATTCCTCTTTCTTTAAATTATTAAAACTCTCCAGGTCTGGCGTTTTCAAAAATTTACCAGCATCAAATGCCATTTTGTAGAATTTTGTTGGCTAGTTATAATAAAAATATTAAACAAATTTTGAATAAAATATTTTTAAGACTCCCGGACGAGCCCCCAATTTCTGTTACGGCCAGAAATCGCCTTTAAATTGTAGCCAACAAAAGACACAAATCAATTATAAAAATTAACAAGATTTATTATACAAATGTTTACAAAAGGTATTACACAAATATTACTGTTAACTTAACTGTCAAAATATGAGTCCAATCTGTTATCTTTATCTGTATCCGGAAATCTTTCGGAATCCAATTTGAATATTACGTTCACTACTAATGTCACAATCCAGTATGATGTTGTTTGTAGAATAAAAGTGTCAATCCAAATGCTGTGAATACTAATGTCTATCAATGTCTATGTCCAAGTTTAATTATGAGAGTTTAACTTTAGTGTCTGTATATATAGTGTTGTCATGGAAAATTCTAGAACACTCTATAATGGAACATTGTGGAAAATCCTGGAAAGTTTCAACGGAAGTTTCTGGAATAACGTAGAAGTTTAAATTACGCATTTTTTATAAGGATCATTCTAGAAAGTTCCAATCATTCTGTGATTGTTCCAGTGATTCCTAAACTGCACAGTTATAAGATTATTTGGTAAACAACTATCAGGCCATACAACACAAATTAGGCCAACATAAATAAACATAATAATTACAATATCATAACACACGTCAAACGGATACTGCTGCAATGGATTGCTGTAAATTACAGACATTAAAAAAGGTATCTTAACTATATCCCTCACACTCAATACAAACACAGTTTTTTCTTCACAAATAATGTAACAACCTTCTAGAAGATGCGAGCGATAATGTGTAAGGGTTTATCACTGTTTTTTTTAGAGAAATATCTCAATTTCTCCAACGTTGCTCAAACTAATATCCAACGACATTGGAAAAAAGAACAAGTAAAGTTCTCTTTATATCTTAACTGATATTTAAAAATGGACAATGAGGGTAACTTTCTATGTAGCAACATTCCAGCAACGCCTGCTTACGGAGAATATACTTCCCAGTTGACACGATATCCCAGGGCTTGAATTTCCTATCATAATTTCCTTAAGGATGTACTTAAGTGAGGTTAAATCAAGAAATCAAAATTGATACTTTAAGCCGGTAGAGCATTCGTTAAGGATAAAAATAAGCTAAAAATATTGATAGGTCACGGACATTTTTTTTCGAGATATTTGAGATTTAAAATATGGCGGGAAAAGGCTGACTCGGACCTTTACATTATGTTTGCATTGGTAGTATTTGGGTCTCTAAACAAAAAAAAGAAAATCCAGAATCTTCTAAAATTCTGTTAAATGAACTTTCAAGAGCTATTTAAGTCATAAGAAACCTCAAATTAAAAAAAAATATGCACATGTTTTTTATAACTAAATGGATAGTTTTCATTATACAACTTATGTACATATACTTTTTTCTGAGGAAAATTCCTTAATTTGTCCACATTTAGAAGAAGTTTACTTATTTTTAATTGCTTGCTTCCAGGAAGCAATTCGCCGACATATTTTCCGTATGCATAGACCTGAGCGTAACCCTCCTCGTAAAACTCCGGTGATCGCAATACGCATGGATCTGTCATTAAAATAAAGAAGTTTACTTATTTTTAATTGGTTGCTTCCAGGAAGCAATTCGCCGACATATTTTCCGAATGCATAGTGACCCGAGCGTAACCTCCTCGTAAAAATCCGGTGATCGCAATACGCATGGATCTGTCATTGAAATAAACAAATATCTGATTATACATGTTAAACACGTGTTCAATACTCATGCTTTTTGTGATTTGTGTACTATAAGGTGACAATCGGTAAAATTCGGCTTTAAAACACGGCATTTAATGAGCAGCCATATTTGTTAAATCATAACAAACAGAGAGAAAAAAAAATGACGATTATATGATATATTTGCGAAAATAATGATAAAATCTTGCACAGAGGACTAAGTTTATGATATATACAGGCATTAGTTCAAGAATTGGATAAACATTATTTTTCACCACTCACTCGTTTCATATGACTTTAAGTCTTATAAAAAAAATGGGTGTTATGGGGCAAAATATTTTACCTTGTTTTGTAAGGAAAAACACTAAGGAGTCCGAACATTTGACACGAATTCCAAAACCTCATATCCTAAGTGCATCCTTAATAAAGGATTGCTGTTCACAAGGAAGCTTACAAACCAGAGTTCCAAGTAGTGAAGTTGAAATCCACCCTTAGTACATTTTTCTGTCCTCATCATGAGTTGTGTGAACGTTGTGTTAAGTTCGTTTCACAGATGACAATGATAAAATTGAGCATGGAAATGGAGAATGTGTCAAAGAGATAAAAAAAAACGACTATAGAGCCGAATATGTTCCAATTTTAGTAAATTGGACTTATCACTGGGTTTTCACTAACAGGAACAACAAGATAGGTTTCGCATCTGGAGCAGGATCTGCTTACCTTTTTGGGGCATCTGAGATAACCCCACTTTAAGTTGGGTTCTTTAGCCTTTAGAATCTATGTTGTGTTGTCTGTATTATTGTTGTCTGATTGTCGTTTTCAGTGTTAGTCATGGCGTTAACAGTTTATTTTCGATTTATCAGGTCGAATATCCGTTCGGTATCTTTCGTCTAATGATTTCATAAAAATTAAAATGAGAAAATTGAAATTAAGCCTATGAGAGTTTCTTAAAAAGGACAATTGCCTTTACAAGAGCATACTGAAAAAGGGGACGTCTAACTGGCTGTTAAATTTATTTTATGACATTTTGGGTTTTAGAAAAAAGGATTCGCATATTTCAACGTATATGCCTATATGGGTTAACCAATATTTCTTTAATTTAGATTTGAGTTCAAACACAATCCGGTCAATGAAGTCCGTTTATTATGAACATGAACTTTCTCATTTATTGAAATATGTTTACATGTGCACTGCACCATCTAATGAAACAGCTGGTTTGTTTCTGCTGTCTAAAGGAAAATCAATATTGGAAAGATTTCTTCTCGATAGTCATAGGTTCAAGTCCTGAGTCGTCCATTTTAGTCAATTTTGAGTACTAGATCAAAATATGTATCAGACCTTCTAGTTTGCAATATCCCCAATGTTAATGTAAAATAAACATATCTGGTATGATTACTAATGAGACAACTCTTAACCAGAGACCAAATGATGTTTAGATTAGCAAATATAGGTCAACGTTCTGCTTTCAACAATTATCAATACACATTCCGCATAGCAAGCGATAAAAAACACAAATTATGAAAAATCAAACAAGAAAACGCCATGGTTAAAAAATAAAAAGACAAACAGACAAAAAACAGTACGGAAGACACAACAAAGAAAACAAAAAACTAAGCAACACGAACCCAACCTAAAACTAGTGGCGATATCAGGTGCTCCAGAAGGGTAAGCAGAGTCTGCTCCACATGTAACATGTATTCTTTTGCAATGTTTCAATCATGTCAATGAAGAAGAAAAAATAAAGTATAATAAATGGCTCTCGGTGAATGTGTTTCACAGACAGAGAGTGTTTATCTATATAACTATCAGTACACACATTGTTGACATTACAATAGCAATCATAGCAAATGATATAACAATAAACATTTTGTCCAATATTTTAGACATTTGTTTACCAGAAATGTCATCTTTATATACAAAAGGTCGCCTACCAACTTCTGTTAAAACTAATTTATAACAATTAGATATTTTCACTTTCTCTTCATAGTAAAATGCAGCTGATATTATCAGAAGTATAATGATGATACCACTGACAAATATGATAGCGATCATTGCAACTAACAAGTAACAAATTGGATTTGATGTCGCTGGTATCGTCGATGACATTATGGTCAGGAAAATTGCATAAGATAACAAAATTGAAATAGCAAGAGACATACGTTCACCTGATTCTGTTGGTAGTAAAAATACAAGAGGATTTAGAATACAGAACAACATCATAGGCAATATAATCATTATAACATAGTAAAATGAATTTCGTTTGATAGTTATCGTAACACGGTAGCCGACTCCATCGTAAGCGTATGTCTCAGTGTTTATCAACTTCCAATCAGGATTGTCTATATAATATTCAGTTCCAGCAGAATTAAAATGATTTAACAAAATCAAAATGTCAGGTGCTATTCCCCAATTTACAAAATTTAGACTACATGTTTGAACATCAAAGGGGAACCGAGAGACATCTGTATCACATTTTGTATTCATTACACCTCCAGGCGAGTAAGAAACGGTTCCATCGTGAAATATTAAAACAACATACTCAATGTCCTCTCCAACAGATTTCATTTCACCTGGTGTATATAGCAGATATAATAATGGCGTCCATATTTGATCGGACGAAATGTATAGTCTATCTTTGCCGCCATATAAATCAGGATCCCATGACAACGACGGATCTTTCCATATTTTTTGTAGTGCCGCTGTTACAATTATTCTTCATTCAACCTCATTAAATGAATCAATTGAAAATAAATGAAAAAAAATATGAAGATTCAAAGAATCAGTTTCATTTTGTATGAGAAAGATGTCCTTCACATATCCGTCTAAAAGATGTGAACGCAATTTTTTAGCATCAGTTATTTGCCAAGCTTTATAATGAAAACCACACAAGATAAACATAAAGCATAAAAATTTGAACGTGTCTTTACACATTTTCGAAATAATATCAATGATAACTGGAAGTTTCAAATATTTCTATTTAAAAAGTGTAAATGTTTATTAACTAGCACCATTTGATTGGACATTTCAAAATTCAATTGTTTCTTTCTACGTCATATCATTTGGTTAAAAGTATGGTTTCCTGTTTACATGGTTGTATTGTTTTACTCTTTGGTCAATTGTCGTTTCCATTCAAGGTGAAAAAATTTGCAGTTGGTGAAGAAATTAATCATTTTCAGTCTGTTTTAGGAGATATCTAAACATGCAACATTTAGTAGGCATTTACTTTTTTTTATTAATTGTTATTTGGATGAAGAGTTGTCTCATTGGCACTCACACCACATCTTCCTATATCTGTTTATAATAAATATTTATTTTTTTTAAATTGTAAGAACAAAGTCGTACATTGTCATTAAACTTTGCTTTAAAATCTTTTTATAAGCTTGCTCTTAGATATATCTACGGTCCACAATCGTAAAATCTTATTTTAGTTATTTTAATACTTGTAGGATACAATGAACACTAAACAGAACATTATTTATTCTACCCACTTTTTTTAGTGAATTCCACCGACGACGACAAGTGGCTTGTAAATAAATTTACTATGAATGAAGTGAGATGTAGTCTTTGCGTGAATGATGCACATCAATACGACATCTCAAATAAACATTTGTTTAAGGGCCAGCTGAAGGACGCCTCCAGGTGCGGGAATTTCTAGCTGCATTGAAGAACTGTTGGTGACCTTCTGCTGTTGTCTTTTCTATGGTTGGGTTGTTGTCTCTTTGGCACATTCCACATTTCCATTCCCAATTTGATTTGTACACACAAAGTGACGAGTTCTAATTCAATCTAATTCAGTCCGACAAAAGGGTTCTGGCCAAATAAAATAAAGTAAATCACAGATCTAGCATTAAAACTAAAAATAAAACATATTTTGTTAAAGTGAGAATGGAACATGAACATTTCATTTCCTTAACCTGTTTCTTTTTGAGTAGGATTAGTTAAAGAAAATCTTACGAAGCAACATACAATAAAAATCAGTAAAGCAAAAGTAAAGCAAAAGTAGATAAATAAATAGAGTTAAGTTTAGAAGGGAAATGGGGAATGTGCAATAGACAACAACACGACCAAAAATTAGAAAGCAGTCGAAAGCCAACAATGGGTCTTCAACACAGCAAACAAATTTCATACCTTCGGCTGGCCCTTAATCAAAAATGTTAACTAGTCCTAATTAATTACGTGTTACAGTGTTGGATATTGAATAAGCGTTGTACCCCTTTTTTACAATTTGACCTATTATGTTTGTTTGTTTTATTCGCATATCGTTGTCCATATAATCGAAATGTATCTGACTACCACACGAGTGCATAGTTTGACTTGCTATCAAATCAGGTTTGGTTAAAGGGAAAATTCGCAAAAAAATAAAAATTTGATATTATGTTCATCCTAAATAAATAAGCATATTCTCAAAATATTAAAGCTTTATTTGTCTAGATAAGTGAGTTATTAGATTTTTAAAATCGACTCTAGAGTCTCGGCAAGACGCCATCTTGAAAACTAATGACCACGGATATCTAATTACCACAAAGTCCTAGTACACGGCATGACATGTCCGTTAATCAGTGTTAATATGACTTGTCAAGCTGATGGATTTTCTACCCGACCAAGTAATGGAAGCTGAAGAAGTCTACATAGTTTTCAAGATCATCAAATCAAGTAATGCATGCTTCACTAAGATTGATAAGAATAATTTAAAAAATACTTTAAAAAACATCATACTTTTTAAGAGGGTTTTAAAATTTTCAACGTACAATGCTGAGGTCAGGTTAAAAAGCTGTAAATGACATAATATCGTACAATGGTTTTAGCTAGTCAATAAATTTACATTTTTGGCACCCAGATACAGTATCAAGTATTGTATGAATTATGCTATAATAATGTTAAAGTAGTCTCAATAAAAGTGAAAAAAAGTCCGGCGATACTTTTATAAACTGAGATTTATCTCCTATGTAAAAGTTTTTTTAAATGCTTTTTTTTTTCTAACGTATATTTTTAGCTTATTTTGGGTTTTTACCTAACTTGACCCACGTTCAAAAACTTGTCTTCTTGTAATTAGCATGGCTTAATTCAGGTAATTACCGGGGTATTGTTAATGTGACATATTCGGGTATTCTAACGGTCGACTTCCTGGCAGGCTTGTTTAATTTAATACACAATGAACAAAGTCAATGAATCACATGCGTGATCGCGAGTGAACCAGGTGTGCACAGGTAAAATTTATAAAATATACCATAGCAATATAAAACTGTCCGTGATATACGGCCTGTGTACAAAATCTAACAAATTTTTTAAGAGTGATTGTAAAAATACGTATAGATTATCCCAATGTTATCTAATTTCAATTTTACTTTTATTTATATTTCAGCACCTATTCTTCCGTTTTTATATATAATTTTTGGTCTCGTTATTTTAAGTTATTCGTCTAGTTTTTATCCTCACATATATGACTTCATTTTCACTCTAGAAAACAGTGGTATATTTTGAAATGAATGCCGTTTTATTTTAATAACTGTTCATTCATTTTACATGTGAAATAAGAATATCAATTTTTAAAATTCGGACTATACAAATGCAGAATATAATGTGCATGTTTGCTTTCGTCTAACGAGATAAGAGAGCTGAAAAAAACTGTCATATAAAACAAGCACGCTCAAATCAAAATATAAAAATATGTGAGTAAAAGTTAACTTGAACAGCATGAACAACCTTTGATCTCGAGTGTATTGGAAATAAATGTATGTATTTTTATAGTATAGCTCCTTTCATAATCCAAATGATATCAGATAATTATTTTTCATAAGATTAACCCTTCCGACCTCACTTAAATCTGAGACTGTGTTATAGTAGTCTCAGCTAAAATCTAATGCCAAATGCTAGAAGTAAAAATGTAATACAGGTACACCTTTCTTTGATCATGGCTTTCAAATGTCTAAATTTAAGTGTTCCCGTACATTTTTTGCCTTTATAAAACAATTAAAATGTTTTTGTATAACTAGTTCTATTTTCCCTTTTTAAAAAACATAAATAAATCATAAGAGTGTATATAATTTAATTCCATACTTTAACCGGTTCCTTTTTTTTTTTTTAGTTTAGTTACTTATTTGAATTCAAATCAAATAATAGCATCAAATATAATTAAATAATTCCACGGCGATTCACTTGTATTTGTCAACACCTTGAAAATGTATTTTAAATTTGTGTATTAAACGCGACCTCCAGTCTTATAATCCACTGATCCGAATAGACAGTCGCACCTGGCACGGAGTGCCCTAGAGGCCAAGCTAATTACCAATCTGCAAATAGCATTTTGCCTTCACAAGTATTGTCGGAGAATAATACACACATCGCATCAACCTAGATAATTACGTAGATAGTAAAAGGTCAATAAGCGTAACCTATATATTGGCTTAACAGTTTAAAGTTATATACTTCAATTTATTCTTTTTATGAGTATGAAAAAGCATATATTAAAGCAAAATAATAATAATAAAAATTGCTTGTGCTGTCTACAAAAATAAATCGAAATATTTAGGGAAATATAGAAAAATTATCTCATTAACGTGTACAACTGCACGTCTGTGCGTTTTATTTTCTTATTATCGGATGGTTATTAGATATAGCATAAGTCATCGGCGCGCTTACGATTACGTTAAAATATAGTTAAACACCAAGACTTTTAATGATTGTATTTTAAATCCCGGCATGCAAAAACCAGGAGAAAACGTCACGACCTACAGGAAGTAGTTAATATTTTTTCATTAATTATTGAATTTCTCCTTAATTACTGCACATATAGCGATAAAACTTTGTGAATATATATATTATGTCATAATGAACATATTTAAACCATAAGTAAAAAATGGTGAATTTCCCCTTTAATCATTTTCTAAACTAGAAAAATCCTGTACCAAATCAGGAATATGAAAGTTGTTTTATATAGGATAAGCCACTATTATATCTGCTTTCACGGATTTGGCTATACTTTTTGGACCTTTTGGATTATAGCTCTTCATCTTTTATATAAGCTTTGGATTTCAAATATTTTGGCCACGAGCATCACTGAAGAGACATGTATTGTCGAAATGCGCATCTGGTGCAAGAAAATTGGTACCGTTAATTTTATTCCATTCGTTTGATGATGTGTTTCAGCTTTTGATTCTGACTTTTAATATGAGACTTTCCAATTTAATTTTCCTTTGAGTGCGGTATTTTTGTTGGTTTACTGTTTATAGATATAGAAAGATGTGATGTGAGTGCCAATGACAACAACTTTCCATCCAAGTTAGAATTTGTAATAAGTAGGGCCTTCAACAATGAGCCGGGGCTCAAGCAGAATCCCTAATAATATCCTCTTTATGGGATATATGAGAAAAACAGAAATAAAGGCAATAGTAGTATACCGCTGATCAAGCAATAGTCGATTTAATTGAAACAAATCCGGATCACAAACCAAAACTGAGGGAAACACCTCAACTATAAAAGGAAACAAAACATAACAACATAAACACTGGACTGTTACGAAAACAAACGCCAACATGTATAAGAAATGAACAATGTGATAACAACTGCCATATTCCTGACTTGGTGCAGATATGCTATGAGTGCCACTGCGACAACTATCCACAAGTGACAAAAGGAAATTATCAGCTGTAGGTCATGGAACGTCCTTCAACTATGAGCGGAGTCCATACTGCATAATCAGCTATACAAGGCCCTGAAAGTCAAACGAGAGAACCTGGTTTTGTGCTCGTATCATGCCAACAACTTAGTTTTATAATAAATGCGATTATTTCTAATGAAGAGACCATATAAGCTCATCAGTTTTAATACCTAATTATGCCATCTTCAATGACATGGGAACAGTATCGTAAATATAAGCCTTCTGAATATGTTTGTTTGTATAGAATATTATCATAAAACATTGGATGTGAAATACCTGAACGATTTTGTTCAAATTGTTCATTCATTTGATCTCTTGAGATTGTAGTCAAAATCATTGTGAACCAAACAATAAGTAACACCCAACATATATGCAGTTGAGAAGTAATATTTTTGGTTTGATGTAGTTGGTATCGACTATATCATAGAGATTAGCAAAATGAGTTTGAAAATTGAAAGAATGAGTATCATTTCGTGTGGGGAAAACTTCTTTCACGTATTCATTTAAAAAGTGTGAATGCTATATTATTTTTGCGTTTATCATTTTATAATTAAAACCATATACGATAAACATATTAATGAATCCCAATGTCAAAACTTGTACACATTTTTGAAATTTAGTATCAACTGTCTACTTGAAGTTCTAAGTAAACAGTTTGATTTTTTTTTAAGTGGTCAAGTAATACTTCTAACTTTTAAATTGACAATTCTATTATATGGCATTGTGTTGGATAAAATATTTAAATCCTGTTTAAATGGATGTATTGTAATAGTAGTTAAATTTACGAACTTGTCGTTGTTATTCAAAACACAGAATCTATTAAAATATGTATTAGCAATTCCTTAAAATCAATGTTTTTCATTTCCAAAACACAGATTATACCTAACCCAAACCTTAAGCAAGCTATAATTCAAATAATAGGCAGTTTGAACGACTATCCGATAGTGAAGCTTTTAAATCTATTTACTTACTCTTAGACTAGTCAATACATTATATCATCAAATAACATAACCTTAATGACAATTACTATTGTAATTTTAATACTGATACATTGTACAATTGTTATCTCCCTTTAATGAATTTTAATATGGGTTAATAGAGTGCTGAATTGACATAAATGATACAAACAGCACAAGCACAGTACAGCCAACAAACTAAAGTATGTCGGGGGTTAAATTTATCATCTTTTAATAAATCAAACATAAGATTTTTTCAGAAGTAACTTCATATTGTTATTCACGTTGCAGTGAAAAAATCAAAACCATCAACACTATTGTCAGCTATAAATAAATCTAAATGCATTATAGTATGGATGTATAACCACGGGAAAAAAATTACATTTTTGTAAGTTTTGAAATCCGCTGAATCATATCTTATTAATTGTTCAAATGAACATAACAGTTAAAGTATGTTCACTTTTTTGTGTCAATGCGAATTCAAATAAGAAATCGCTCTGAGGTTTCTCTGTCTTTTTTGGTCGCCTCATTGTCAGATCAATAAATTTGGTATAAAACAAGTAATTTTAATGGTCGTATGGACAATTTGTTTACACATATATGTGTTGTAACTAAGTTAAAGCATTAATAATATGCTCTATATACTTATTAGAGGTATGATAACATGGTTGAAGCTCCAAAGTTTTTCTTGGTAACATTTGTGTACGTTTCGACAATACAGTTTATCGACAGGTTGTAGGTATTGATTCCTATGGGCACCACTTTCGTCCATTTGATAGCAGACTTGTTATTGTTCTGTTATGAAGTGTGAAGTTAAAATATGAAGAACAGTCTAAATAGCATTTAGTTTATACATTCATCACTTATCGATATTTTTTCGTTGAATTATTAAGAATATTTTGAATTATCTGCTGAATTTACACAAAGAAAAAATAACGGGATAAACTGTGATTTCCTATATTTGCGATATTTCATTAAACGGGAAACTATACACAAAAATATAGGACAAAGGGAACAATTTTTCATTCCTTTGTATTCATTTTTCTTTTTTGAACGGAGATGTTCCTTTGGAACCATTTTACAGTGTTTATATAACACTACTCGTTCGGTATGTCTGTGTCTGTAGCCGCTTTTTGTTTGTTTGTTTGTTTTTTTGGGGGGGATTCAGTTAACGTTATCTATACATTACTGCTAAATTATAAAGTCAGGGATTTTGGTACAAATTACTTAAAACATTCACTGACAGTTACAAAGATTTGGTTTAGAAGTTTGGTTGAAACTGTGAAAACCAATTTTAAACAAGATTAGACATCCTAATGTTAACGTAGATATTTTGTTTACCGGTCCCGGATATTCAAATACGAACGAATAAACGTATCGTTCTTTCAAATAAATCCATGGTAAGAGGTTGCCATTTCCACACTGTAACTGGATCATTGAATATTGTAAATTATTGGTATAAATATTGACTTTTTCCCTCATTAAATTAATATCAAACTTTATATCATTGTTTTATATACATATGTAAAGACACGGTTCTACAATTTGTCGATACATCCGTCTTACCTGTCATTTTGAGGTGTTTTATAGCTTACTATAGGTATGGGTTCATTCACATCAAACAGTGGTAATAACGCCATTTGTCTTTTTATATCTCTATTCACATTATGTTCTTGTACTTATGATATTGTTAATTGTGTGTTTAATGATTGGAATGAAACACAGTCCATATTAGGGGGAAAGATAAACAGAAAGTGTTGAATGCTGTGCACAAATAACAAAAGGGGGAACAATAAAATGTATAAATGGGAGGATGACAAGAATATAAAAAATGTATCTCTTTATTTTTATTTTGTTGCAGATCTAATTTTATCACAATGACATAAGTGAACATTATATGAAAGGAATCAACAATTAAGTTTAAGATCTATGCTTCCAAATACTTGAACATTTGACACACATTTAAACCTCTACAGTTTATACTGTAATGGAATATCAAATTTACAGCTTTTTTTCTTTTCTTTTGTGCTTAATATATGCAAGCAGTTAAATGTAAAGGCCATATTTTTTTTAAATGATAAAAAGGAACATTTTATTAGAATGTTTTCTATGAAATAGGTTTCAGGGTGAAATAATTTACATGTGAATGTCTAAACAGATATAGTTTGGATATTCAGTATCAAAACAAGATGGTGATTTATGATATGCATGTGTGTAGTGTGAGTGATTTGAAAAATATGAGTACTTAAGTACTATAATAGTACTAGAATTTGTACTATTTCAACTTGCCTGGTACATGAAATTAATTGTTTAGTTCGAATGTACATATTCACTGGAGTATAGAGAATGCATGGTTCAGCTTGGCTAATATGAGGAAAAGTTTTTAATTGTAATTTTTTTTTTTAATTTTATGCAAATTGAAGACATGTTTTAGAATTGCTGTACATTATTATTTTTTTTTTAAAGTCAATTTATTTATATAACTGTAATGTATAGTATAAAATACAAATAAAGCCTAACAAAATTTACATGGCTAATTTCTTATTACTGTATTTTCAGAAATTATTGCAAGCATGCGTTATTGTGATTTTTTTTTTTAAATTGAACTAAAATGCAAGATTAATTATTACGATTTCTGCAAAAAATTTGTACCAGATATCAGAAATGGGAGTTCTTATTTATGCAACCTTCATTCATTCACAATAATTTCTGAATTTACAGTATTCATTCTGCTAACAATGTATGAGTTAGTAAAGAACATAAGATATTCTAAATAAAATGACTACATTTTTAGAAATGTTGATTTTGGTTGTAAGTGAATGGAAGTGACATTAACTATAGTGTACTTTGTTGGATGGAAGTTTCATTTTTAAGTGTATGCATGTTTATGGTTTGGTGTAAAATGTGTGTATCAATGTGCTTTATATGTACAATCTTGTGTAATTTAGATATAAATTCACTTTGGTATAAAACCATACCAATGAAACAAATCTAACCTTATGTTGTCCTTGTTATATATTACAAAAGTAAGGTCTGTAATTATCTTGAAAAATCCCATCTCATTTGACAGTAGTAAAAATAAGATAATATTGTCCAGTTTTAGACATGACTGTATTGGTACAAAATGATGTGGCATTATTTCTTTGTTTAGGCTAGTGTTCATACTATTGGTAACTGAAATGTTTGATATCAGGTCTATATACATGTAGAGACAAAGTTGGATGTTTGTTTTAAGGTTAAACTGAAATGTGTGATATAAGGTCTATATACATGTAAAGACAAAGTTGGATGTTTGTTGCAAGGTTAAACTGGTTTTTCCCAACCACTTTTACCAAGTCAGGAAATCTAGACATGTGTTGTAAGTCTATCTTTGTAATTCTTTTTGAGGAGAAGTTTGGTGGTTGGTTTGGCCTGTTATACTGGTCAATATTTTTGATGTTATCTCTTATGTAATATTCACAGGAAAGTAGTTATCAAAGGTACCAAGCGTATAATTTGTTACGCCCAACATGCATTTTGTCTACATAAGACTCATCAGTGACGCTCAGATCAAAATAGTTAAAAAACCAAACAAGTATAAAGTTGAGCATTGAGGACCCAAAACTCTAAAAAGTTGTATCAAATAGGGCGACGGTAATATATTCCTGGGATAGATTTAAAAAAAAATTATAGTTGTGCTAAATAGTTTTGGTGGCTGTTGATTCTATTTAGATTGTTGTTGCAATTTACCTGAACCAGGCAGATTTTTTTCTGCTATTAGATTTTATTAATACAAATCTTCATTGTTCTGATGAAGTAGCTTGTGTGAGAGGACATTAAGTTTTAAGTAGCTTTGTCCTATTTATACCTTAGATTTTATCAGCTTGGTTGAAAGATATGTTTTACTTTATATACTAGTATTCAAGCCAGAAAACCACTGATCATTATTCAAACTGTAGACAAATAATTTTTTTTTTATCATTTCAGAATATAATTTTTTTTTTTTTTTTGGATATTTTTTTATATCTTTGTGAAAACTTAAGCTAGTATAACTAACATCTTATTTAAAAACAAAATTTAATTCCGTAATTTTTACATGTAAGCTGTATACCAATTAGAAATCCGTTTAAATGGTTCAAATACAGTCATTTGAGATAAATATCAAAAATTTAATCATCTACATGTGAAACCATGTGCTCTTATCAAGTGGATAAACATGCATCGCCTTAAAGCCAAGCCAATCATTGTAACGAAGTAAGTTCTTTGGGAATTGTCAGGTGGCCAATGTCATACAAAACCAAATTAAAATATAAATTTAATTAACAAAACAAAATAAAGTAAATTCAACAAAAAATGTAATATGAAATGAGAACACAAATGTAACTAAATAAACACACACGGAACAAAACAAAATGTCATGAAATAAACATAAATCAAACAAATTTCGGCCTGCACACTTTCCGCACACTGCCCGGATACGTTCCTCGTTGTACGTACTGTAGATGTAAATGATGAACTGGGTTGTTCCCCTTTAATTTCTCTTTATAATTAAACGGACGAATTAACTAATTTTCACATATATCTGGTTGCTTCTAAATTGATTGAAGAGAACACTAAATTTGTATGAATAAATATAATGCTGAATAACAAACTATAACTTTAAACTGCATAAATACTGCACGGACTTCTCGATTTCTCAACTAAAAATGTATATAATTTTACGGACTTTTTGCTCCAAATAAATAGAAACGGACTATAAATTTATCACCGCCTCCATGCGTTGTAACTCCAACCAATATATCACCGAGTTGTTACCATTTTTAACCCCGACACCATTAATTCATCGACACCATTATCTCCGACCAGTCGACAATTAGCAACGTGCCAACGCACACTAAAACCGGGCCTAAAAACCCCTGAGTGTTGTTTCAATTAGCCTTTGGACATCCATGTCCTGTCCTGACAATTATAATGTCCAAATTGCTATCTAAACCACAAACCCAACTGCACAAACGTGTGCTACTCTCAATGATCATGTGCCGACTGATTTGAGACTCACCTGTTAAATTTCAATAGGTGCGTAATCACGTGATAAACAAGGTCTGCTTGACTAGATTACCGGTGTTAGTGAAAATAAGAGATAACATAAAATATAGTCCTAGGTGTAAAATAAATCATATAAATAATTAACTGAAGTTTGTTACATGTGAAATCCGTTTAAATGGTTCAAATACAGTCATTTGAGATAAATATCAAAAATTTAATCATCTACATGTGAAACCATGTGCTCTTATCAAGTGGATAAACATGCATCGCCTTAAAGCCAAGCCAATCATATATTGTGATAGATACATGCATTATCTTTGTGGTCAAAAAGGATGATAATGGACATGGTAGTTTTGTGTCAAGAATTAGGTGTCTCAAGTTCAATTAAAGATACAAGGCATTGTACCGATGCGCCAATTCAGGGGAGAAGATGCCATATAAGCAGCCAAAAAAAAATGTAAGTTAAAGAAAAGATAACTCTGTACCATCACCAAAAGAGAAAAGTCTTGCGATCACCTGACAGCTCTCAAAACTCTACAGCAAAATGAAGATTGAGTATTACAAACCACCAAAAGATTTCCATGATGTCAAAGTGGGGTTATGAACTAATGCAGACTGGTAAATATCTCCTATCAATCCTTAAAGAGGCACTAGCTAAGAGATTAATTAAAATTAGAATTTGTTTTTGTTCAATCGTTAATGAAAGTGACATAGTGAAATAATATTCACTTTTAGCAGCCAGTATGGTTCAATTTTGTAAAAATAAGATCAGAAACATTGATGATGGAAACATTGATGATGAATTTGCAAGTGAATAATTCGTATTCATCTAAACTTCAATTTAACCCCTTAGCTAGAGATAAATAACGCATGCATAGTGCGTGTACAGTTATTTAAAGGAAAAGAATCTCAACATTGAAAGTGAAATAAAGGTGAGTCATATGATTGAAATATTAGATCCACAAAATATCATTTGTATACAGGTTATAAACGATGATTTACATATATTTTAAATCTATAAAATGAAATTTAACAGACCTAGAAAAATCCAATTGCACGATTTCGATATCTATTTATATCTATATTTATGTTTGTATCGCTTGTGTGGTCATCAGAGGTCGTCAGAGGTCAACTAATTAGTTAATTAGATGGCTTCTAGACTAAAATACACACGAAACGAAGCTAAATATAACTGAGCCCATGTTCTGTAAATTGTTTATTTTATACTTTTATAATTTGGATAAATGTTTCAACATTGTTATAAATCAAATATAAGAATTTGAGTAAAATCGGTGAACACGAATTTGATAGCTAGTGACCCTTTAAGACATTGCTGTGTTAATTATTCATTGATACATTTGTGAATGCGTGTACCAAGTTAGGAATATGACGTGTTTTCTTTTCGTTTGATGTGTTTCAGGTTTGGAGTTTGACATTTGATAAAAGACTTTTCGTTTGACTTTTCCTTGATGTTCGGTATATTTATTATTTAACTTTTTACAGATAAACTCGATCCCTAACACATGATTGTGAAAAGTTTGAAAATGAAAACAAAATTTGGGAATGTATCTATATATATGAAAACAAGGAGATTTAGTACGACTGCCAATAAGACAATTAAGCACCAAAATTTTACAGTCATAAGAAACTTCAAATTAAAAAAAATCATGCATATGTTTTTTATAACTAAATGGATAGTTTTCATTATACAACTTATGTACATATACTTGTTTCCGAAGAAAATTCTTTAATTTGTCCACATTTAGAAGAAGTTTACTTATTTTTAATTGCTTGCTTCCAGGAAGCAATTCGCCGACATATTTTCCGTATGCATAGTGACCTGAGCGTAACCCTCCTCGTAAAAATCCGGTGATCGCAATACGCATGGATCTGTCATTAAAATAAACAATTATCTGATTGTACCTGTTAAACACGTGCTCAATACACATGATTTTTGTTATGTGTTTACTTTAACTATGTGAGTTCGTGGTCTAGTGGTTAAGACCGATGGCTACAGTGCTGAACGTCCCGAGTTCGATTCTCACTGGGGTGCTAAATATATCAGTACATCAGAAGGGCAATTTTCACCCTCTCACACACATCACTGGTACCCAGACCGGAGTTTAAACTAGAATGGGTACTTTGGGGGCCTCGGTTGGTCAAAGTTGTCCCTTACTTTGACCTGGAGATCAATCTTCTGATATCTCTCTGGTTTGTCTGTTTCCACCGAGTGGCCCGGTGGTTCTCTCCGAGTACTTCGGCTTCCTCCACCATAATAACAGACTTCCCGGTGTCCTACACGCTCCCTTGGGCGGTGTTGGGTGGGGATTGTTCTGGTGGTGGGAAAATATTGTAAAGGACACATCTCCATTAATCCTTAGGGAGTGTACATGGATCCGCTGTACCCTTGCAGTCAGTCAGGGGGTGCGTCTATATTGGCGGAATCTCGAAGTACATACATATAAGGTGACAATCGGTAAATTCGGCTTTAAAACACGGCATTTAATGAGCAGCCATATTTGTTAAATCATAACAAACAGAGAGAAAAAAAAATTGACGATTATACTATATATTTGCGTAAAAAATGACAAATTCGTGCACAGAGTTCTAAGTTTATGATATATACATGAATTGGTTCAAGAATTGGATAAACATTATTTCTCACCACTCACTAGTTTCATATGACTTTAAATGAAGTGGAAGTTGGCGGCCACTAAAGTCAACCATACGGCTTCAATAACAAAAAACGCTGTGAAGTCATCTATAAAAGCCCCGACATGAAAATTGTGACATAATTCAATAAAAAAAAAAAACCTAACAGCATATTTTAAAGCAAACAACCAACGAAACAACAACTGAACTACATGCTCATGAATCACATAAAAAATGTGGGATCTTAAAAAGATGTTTGTGAGACTTACCATCCCCTCAGCTCGGATAGTGGTGTTGCAGCACAACATAAGAACATACCAAACATCCCAAGCAATTGTCCTTACTCAAAAGATCGATAAACTGGAAAACTCAACTCAAAGCACCGATGTAAGAGTCCTCGCTGTTTTCGAAAGCTAACTGTTATTCAATTAGAACTGATAAATTATTTGTCCTTTATACACTAAAGTAGCAATCAGTATGCATTCAACGGATTTTAGGGTAAAAACGCCAGAAACATATTGAGAAATGCACAGTACGTATATATAAAAAAAAAAGGATCAAAACAAATATTGCCTTGTCATTGACAGTTGTAGAAAATTAATCCTACATTTCATTGCAATACAAATATTCTGAGTCATAAAAATATACCTTGGGTATTTCAAATCACCATGTTTTATTTTTTGGTGCTTCTGTAGATAATTTTGGAAACAGGAGTACGTGGTTACTCAGTAAAGCTTACACACAGGAGGAAATAGGGCTGCACATTTGATTGGTTATCTTGTAATGTAGTACTGGACAGGGCAATTCTCTACTCGTGCCTGGTTTTTCTGTGTTTGAAACAATGGTAGAAAGACGGAAACAATCGGCGGTATTGCACCTTTTTAGGAATTTCGGTGACCACATAATGTATCTTCATACCTATTCCTTTTACAATTTGGAGAGTCCATAATAGATAGATAATAATAATAATTAATGAACGCAAAGATATTACGGACAATTTGATATACAGATCGATAAATCTGGCTGAAATCGTCAACTGGTCGCTTATATAAGTTATTGTCCTTTTGCCTATAACTGCATTTTTTGCCGAATCCATAATTTTGTACTTTTCCGAAATTATGATAATAGAGAAACATTCTCTTTTTGAACGAGCTTAACTTTTGTTCGTACATTAACATTGCAAAATCAGGTTGCAAAATCAGATCGGGAGAGATTGTACCTTATCTATATTACTATCAGTATAAACAATGTTAACATGACAACAGTAAGTAATGAATAGGAAATCCTAATAAATATTTTGTCCAGTATTTTAGAAATCTGTTTCCCTGGCAAGTACTCATTATTTGACATGTGTCGTCTACCAGCATATTTTAGAACTAATTTATAGCAATTAGATATTTTTACTTTCTCTTCATAGTAAAATGCAGCTGATATAATGAGAAGTATAATTATGATACCGCTGACAAATATGATAGCGATCATTGCAACTAACAAGTAACATATTGGATTTGATGTCGCTGGTATCGTCGATGACATTATGGTCAGGAAAATTGCATATGATAACAAAATTGAAATCGCTAGCGACATACGTTCACCTGATTCTGTTGGTAGTAAAAAGACAAGAGGATTTAGAATACAGAACAACATCATAGGCAATATAATCATTATAACATAGTAAAAAGAATTTCGTTTGATGGTTATCGTAACACGGTAGCGGCCTCCATTATTAGCGTATGTTTCAGTGTTTATCAACTTCCAATCAGGATTGTCTATATAATATTCAGTTCCCGCAGAATTAAACTGACTAGACAAACTCAAAACGTTTTGTTCTATTCCCCATGTTGTAAAATACAAAACGCAATTTTGAATATCAAAGGGGAATTTCGAGACGTCAGTTTCACATTTTGTATTCATTACACCGCCAGGCGAATATACAACGGTCCCATCGTGAAGTATTAAAATAACATACTCAATGTCCTCTCCAACAGATTTTATTTCACCTGGTGTATATAGCAGATATATAAGCGGTCTCCATATTTGATCGGACGAAATGGATAGTTTATCTTTGCCTCCATACAAATCAGGATCCCATGACAACGACGGATCTTTCCATATTATTTGTAGTGCCGTTGTTACAATTATTCTTCTTTCAACTTCGTTAAATGAATCAATTGAAAATAAAATAAAATTAATATCAAGATTCAAAGAATCAGTTTCATTTTTTATGGGAAAGATGTCCTTCACATATCCTTCTAATAGATGTGAACGCAATTTTTTAGCATCAGTTATTTGCCAAGCTTTATAATGAAAACCACACACGATAAACATAAAGTATATAAATTTGAAAACGTCTCTACACATTTTCGAAATAATTTCAACTGATAACTGGAAGTTCCGAATGCTTTTATTTCAAGAAGTTTAGTTTAGGATCCCTCTATGTATAATCACCTTGATATATGATGTAATATGAACATTCATCTAGACAGAAGAACCAGTCTAGTTTAAGGTTAATTCATTCACATCATTTGATTGGATTTTCTAAAGTTTTAATTGTTACATTTGTTAAATGCATTCACTGAATCATGTAAATCTATAACTTCCTGTTGTAATAATTTGTATTCTATCACACGTGACATTTGAAGAACTGTCGTTACGATTAAACAGAAAAACTATCTAGAGAAAACAAATTAACGATTGAAGAGGAAATCAATGGGTTTTTTTATTTGCATAATCTCTAAAAAAAAAAAACATTAAGCAGGCATTTATAATGTATATTTGTGCCGGTCGATTCTCCTCTACAAACATTCCTGTACCAAGTCAGAAAAATGGCTATTGTTATATAATAGTTCGTTAATGAGGGTGTTGCATTTAAGTGTTTCTATTGTGTCGTTGTTCTCCTCTTATATTGATGTGTTTCCCTCAGTTTTAGTTTGTAACCCGGATTTGTTTTTCTCAATCGATTTATGAATTTCGAACATCGGTATACTACTGTTGCCTTTATTTAAATAAAACAGAAACGTAAAGATATTATAGAGATTGGCGAGTTCTCTTTTTATGCTATGACGGTAACAATAGTTTGAACAAGTCAAATTAAGTAGCAAACAAACGACTGACACGGAAACAAATTTGTTAACAAAATAATTGATAGATTGTTGATTAGTAAATTACGCCACTTTCAGTCCTTTTTAGCAATTTCGTGGCGGTAAGTTTTTATTAGTCCAGGAAGTCAAAAAACCCGGAGAGACGACATAAATTTTGCAGTAAAACTGACAATCCTAGTAAATCAGATTAGAGTTACGCACACTTTTCACATGGGGATTCCAAAAGTAAAATCCCCGAAATATTGAAATCAGAGGAATATTCAAAACGGAAAGTGGCAAAATCAAATGGCAAAATCTAAAGCTCAAAAACATTAAACGAATGGGTAACAACTGGTATATTCCTGACTTTGTACATGCATTTTCTGATGTATAAATGGTGGATTAAACCTGGTTTTATAGCGACCTAAGCCGCTCACTTGATTGACAGTCGCATAAAACTCCATTATATTGACATCCATGTGTGAAAGAAAAAAACCCAGACCTAATGGGTATAAATATCAAATAGAGGGATACAGCATTCAACATTGTGTCATTATCTCAACTACCATAAATCTAAACAAATATATACACAAACATTTACCACGGCACAACAACACAATGACGGGATATATAAGTGCAGAGCCACGTCATACGTAACTAAAAACCAGACAAAGCACATTAGCAAAAATGAAAGATAAGAATACAAAAATTATCATAGAACAATGAAGGGATGTATAAGTACAAAACAACGTCATTGTAATAAAGAAACACTACAAGGCATATAGACAAAGCACAGTAGCAAAATGGTAGACAAGAATACAAAAACTATATTAAAACTACACAATGACAGGATGTTTAAGTACAGAGCCACGTCAAACGGATACTGCTGCAATGGATTGCTGTAAATTACAGACATTTAAAAAGGTATCTTAACTATATCCCTCACACTCAATACAAACACAGTTTTTTCTTCACAAAATAATGTAACAACCTTCTAGAAGATGCGAGCGATAATGTGTAAGGGTTTATCACTGGTTTTTTTTAGAGAGATATCTCAATTTCTCCAACGTTGCTCAAACTAATATCCAGCGACATTGGAATAAAGAACAAGTAAAGTTCTCTTTATATCTTAATTGATATTTAAAAATGGACAATGAGGGTAACTTTCTATGTAGCAATATTCCAACAACGCCTGCTTACGGAGAATATACTTCCCAGTTGACACGATATCCCAGGGCTTGAATTTCCTATCATAATTTCTTTAAGGATGTACTTAGGTGAGGTTAGGTGAACATTTATAAATCAAGAAATTAAAATTGATACTTTAAGCCGGTAGAGCATTCGTTAAGGATAAAAATAAGCTAAAAATATTGATAGGTCATGGATATTTTTTTTCGAGATATTTGAGATTTAAAATATGGCGGGAAAAGGCTGACTCGGACTTTTACCTTATGTTTGCATTGGTATTATTTGGGTCTCTTAACAAAACAAAGAAAATCCAGAATCTTCTAAAATTCTGTTAAATGACCTTTCATGAGCTATTAAGTCTTATATGAAAAAATAAATGGGTGTTATGGGGCAAAATAATTTTCCTTGTTTTGTAAGGAAAAACACTAAGGAGTCCGAACATTTGACTCGAATTCCAAAACCTCACATCCTAAGTACATCCTTAATAAAGGATTGCTGTTCACAAGGAAGCTTACAAACCAAGAGTTCCAAGTAGTGAAGTTGAAATCCACTCTTAGTACATTTTTCGGTCCTCATCATGAGTTGTGTGAACGTTGTGTTAAATTCGTTTCACAGATGACAATGATAAAATTGTGCATTGGAAATGGAGAATGTGTCAAAGAGATAAAAAAAAAAACATAGAGCAGAATATGTTCCAATTTTCGTAAATTGGAATTATCACTGGGTTTTCACTAACAGGAACAACAAGATAGGTTTCGCATCTGGAGCAGGATCTGCTTACCTTTTTGGGGCATCTGAGATAACCCCACTTTAAGTTGGGTTCTTTAACCTTTAGAATCTATGTTGTGTTATCTGTATTATTGTTGTCTGATTGTCGTTTTCAGTGTTAGCCATGGCGTTGTCAGTTTATTTTCGATTTATCAGGTCGAATATCCGTTCGTTATCTTTCGTCTAATGATTTCATAAAAATTAAAATGAGAAAATTGAAATTAAGCCTATGAGAGTTTCTTAAAAAGGACAATTGCCTTTACAAGAGCATACTGAAAAAGGAGACGTCTAACTGGCTGTTAAATTTGTTTTATGACATTTTGGGATTTAGAAAAAAGGATTCGCATATTTCAACGTATATATATGCCTATATATGGGTTAACCAATATTTCTTTAATTTAGATTTGAGTTCAAACACAATCCGGTCAATGAAGTCCGTTTATTATGAACATGAACTTTCTCATTTATTGAAATATGTTTACATGTGCACCATTTAATAAAAAAGCTGGTTTGTTTCTGCTGCCTAAAGGAAAGTCAATATTGGAAAGATGTATTCTCGATAGTCATAGGTTCAAGTCCTGAGTCGTCCATTTTAGTCAATTTTGAGTACTAGATCAAAATATGTATCAGACCTTCTAGTTTGCAATATCCCCGATGTCAATGTAAAATAAACATATCTGGTATGATTACTAACGAGACAACTCCTAACCTGACACCAAATGATGTTTAGATTAGCAAATATAGTTCAACGTTCTGCTTTCAACAATTATCAATACACATTCCGCATAGCAAGCGATAAAAAACACAAATTATGAAAAAATCAAACAAGAAAACGCCATGGTTAAAAAATGAAAAAAACCCACTGAACAGACAAATAACAGTACGGAAGACACAACAAAGAAAACAAAAAACTAAGCAACACGAACCCCACCTAAAACTGGTGGCGATATCAGGTGCTCTAGAAGGGTAAGCAGAGTCTGCTCCACATATAACATTTATTCTTTTGCAATGTTTCAATCATGTTCAATGAAGTAGAAAAAGTCAAGTATAATAATGTGTTTCACAAACAGAGAGTGTTTATTTATCTATATAACTATCAGTACACACATTGTTAACATTGCAATAGCAATCATAGCAAATGATATAACAATAAACATTTTGTCCAATATTTTAGACATTTGTTTACCAGAAATGTCCTCTTTATATACAAAAGGTCGCCTACCAGCTACTGTTAAAACTAATTTATAACAATTAGATATTTTCACTTTCTCTTCATAGTAAAATGCAGCTGATATTATAAGAAGTATAATAATGATTCCACTGACAAATATGATAGCGATAATTGCAACTAACAAGTAACAAATTGGATTTGATGTCGCTGGTATCGTCGATGACATTATGGTCAGGAAAATTGCATATGATAATAAAATTGAAATCGCTAGAGACATACGTTCACCTGATTCTGTTGGTAGTAAAAAGACAAGAGGATTTAGAATACAGAACAACATCATAGGCAATATAATCATTATAACATAGTAAAAAGAATTTCGTTTGATGGTTATCTCAACACGGTAGCCGACTCCATCGTAAGCGTATGTCTCAGTGTTTATCAACTTCCAATCAGGATTGTCTATATAATATTCAGTTCCAGCAGAATTAAAATGATTTAACAAAATCAAAATGTCAGGTGCTATTCCCCAAGTTACAAAATTTAGACTACATCTTTGAACATCAAAGGGGAACCGAGAGACATCTGTGTCACATTTTGTATTCATTACACCTCCAGGCGAGTAAGAAACGGTTCCATCGTGAAGTATTAAAACAACATACTCAATGTCCTCTCCAACAGATTTCATTTCACCTGGTGTATATAGCAGATATAATAGTGGCGTCCATATTTGATCGGACGAAATGTATAGTCTATCTTTGCCGCCATATAAATCAGGATCCCATGACAACGACGGATCTTTCCATATTATTTGTAGTGCCGCTGTTACAATTATTCTTCCTTCAACGTCATTAAATGAATCAATTGAAAGTAAATGAAAAAAAATATGAAGATTCAAAGAATCAGTTTCATTTTGTATGGGAAAGATGTCCTTCACATATCCGTCTAAAAGATGTGAACGCAATTTTTTAGCATCAGTTATTTGCCAAGCTTTATAATGAAAACAACACAAGATAAACATAAAGCATAAAAATTTGAACGCGTCTTTACACATTTTCGAAATAATATCAATGATAACTGGAAGTTTCAAATATTTCTATTTAAAAAGTGTAAATGTTTATAAACTAGCACCATTTGAATGGACATTTCAAAATTCAATTGTTTCTTTCTGCGTCATAACATTTGGTTAAAAGTATGGTTTCCTGTTTAAATGGTTGTATTGTTTTACTCTTTGGTCAATTGTCGTTTCCATTCAAGGTGAAAAAATTTGCAGTTGGTGAAGAAATTAATCATTTTCAGTTTGTTTTAGGAGATATCTAAACATGAAACATTTAGTAGGCATTTACTTTTTTTATAAATTGTTATTTGGATGAAGAGTTGTCTCATTGGCACTCACACCATATCTTTCTATATCTGTTTATAATAAATATTTTTTTATTTTAAATTGTAAGAACAAAGTCATACATTGTCATTAAACTTTGCTTTAAAATCCTTTTATCCTATAAGCTTGCTCTTAGATATATCTACGGTCCACAATCGTAAAGACTTATTTTAGTTATTTTAATACCTGTAGGATACAATGAACACTTAACAGAACATTATTTATTCTACCCACTTTTTTTTAGTGAATTCCACCGACGACGACAAGTGGCTTGCAAATAAATTTGATATGAATGAAGTGAGATGTAGTCTTTGCGTGAATGATGCACATCAATACGACATCTCAAATAAACATTTGTTTAAGGGCCAGCTGAAGGACGCCTCCAGGTGCGGGAATTTCTAGCTACATTGAAGACCGGTTGGTGACCTTCTGCTGTTGTCTTTTCTATGGTTGGGTTGTTGTCTCTTTGGCACATTCCACATTTCCATTCCCAATTTGATTTGTACACACAAAGTGACGAGTTCTAATTCAATCTAATTCAATCCGACAAAAGGGTTCTGGCCAAATAAAATAAAGTAAATCACAGATCTAGCATTAAAACTAAAAATAAAACATATTTTGTTAAAGAGATAAAAGACAACCACTTGAGAATGGAACATGCACATTTAATTTCCTTAACCTGTTTCCTTTGAAGTAGGATTAGTTAAAGAAAATCTTACAAAGCAACATACAATAAAAATCAGTAAAGCAAAAGTAAAGCAAAAGTAGATAAATAAATAGAGTTAAGTTTAGAAAGGAAATGGGGAATGTGCAAAAGAGACAACAACACGACCAAAAATTAGAAAGCAGTCGAAAGCAAACAATGGGTCTTCAACACAGCAAACAAATTTCATACCTTCGGCTGGCCCTTAATCAAAAATGTTGACTAGTCCTAATTAATTACGTGTAAAAGTGTTGGATATTGAATAAGCGTTGTACCCCTTTTTTACAATTTGACCTATTATGTTTGTTTGTTTTATTCGCATATCGTTGTCCATATAATGGAAATGTATGTGACTACCACACGAGTGCATAGTTTGACTTGCTATCAAACCAGGTTTGGTTAAATATTTTCTGAACTAGAAAATTCCTGTACCAAATCAGGAATATGAAAGTTGTTTTCCATTCGTTTGATTATGTGTTTCAGCTTTTGATTTTGACTTTTAATATGAGACTTTCCAATTTAATTTTCCTTTGAGTGCGGTATTTTTGTTGGTTTACTGTTTATAGATATAGAAAGATGTGATATGAGTGCCAATGACAACAACTTTCCATCCAAGTTAGAATTTGTAATAAGTAAGGCCTTTAACAATGAGCCTGGGCTCAAGCACAATTCCTAATAGTATCCTCTTTATGGGATATATGAGAAAAACAGAAATAAAGGCAATAGTAGTATACCGCTGATCAATCAATAGTCGATTTAACTGGAACAAATCCAGATCACAGAACAACATAAACACTGGACTGTTACGAAAACAAACGCCAACATGTATAAGAAATGAACAATGTGATAACAACTGCCATATTCCTGTGGTTCAGATCATTTAAAGAAAATTGGGGGATTGAATGTAAAAAACAAGAAGATATGCTATGATTGCCACTGCGACAACCATCCACAAGTGACAAAAGGACACAGAAATTTTCAGATATAGGTCACTGTACGTCCTTCAACTATGAGCGGAGTCCATACCGCATTATCAGCTATACAAGGCCCTGGAAGTCAAACGAGAGAACCTGGTTTTGTGCTCGTATCACGCCAACAACTTAGTTTTATAATAAATGTGATTATTTCTGATGTAGAGACCATATAAGTTCATCAGTTTTAATACCTAATTATGCCATCTTCAATGACATGGAAACAGTATCGTAAATATAAGCCTTCTGAATATCTTTGTTTGTATAGAATATTACCATAAAACATTGGATGTGAAATACCTGAACGATTTTGTTCAAATTGTTCATTCATTTGATCTCTTGAGATTGTAGTCAAAATCATTGTGAACCAAACAATAAGTAACACCCAACATATATGACTGCAATAGTTGCAGTTGAGAAGTAATATTTTCGGTTTGATGTAGTTGGTATCGACTATGACATAGAGATTAGCAAAATGAGTTTGAAAATTGAAAGAATGAGTATCATTTCGTGTGGGGAAAACTTCTTTCACGTATTCATTTAAAAAGTGTGAATGCTATTATTTTTGCGTTTATCATTTTATAATTAAAACCATATACGATAAACATATTAATGAAACCCAATGTCAAAACTTGTACACATTTTTGAAATTTAGTATCAACTGTCTACTTGAAGTTCTAAGTAAATAGTTTGATTTTGTTTAAGTGGTCAAGTAATACTTCTAACTTTTAAATTGACAATTCTGTTATTTGGTATTGTGTTGGATAAAATATTTAAATCCTGTTTAAATGGATGTATTGTAATAGTAGTTAAATTTACGAACTTGTCGTTGTTATTCAAATTACAGAATCTATTAAAATATGTATTAGCAATTCCTTAAGGAGGTAGACCTAGGTTAAGGGAAATAACTCTTAAAATCATCAATACGTTTGTGTCAACCATTTTCAAAAATATATTCTAAGCTTCTAGGTTACATAGATTATTTTCAATCTGTTTCAGGTAAATGCTTAAATTACATTGATGAACTTGACTTTTACAAACGCTTAACTGATTTAAAGAGTTATCTCCCTGAACCAAGGTATGCCCCCTTAAATTCAATGTTTTTTTATTTGCAACACAGATTATATCTAACCAAAACCTTAAGCAAGCTATAATTGTATATTTTCTTGAAATAATAGGCAGTTTGAAAGACTATCCGATAGTGAAGCTTTTAAATCTATTTACTTACTCTTAGCCTAGTCAATACATTATATCATCAAATAACATAACCTTAATGACAATTACTATTGTCATTTTAATACTGATACATTGTACAATTGTTATCTCCCTTTAATGAATTTTAATATGGGTTAATAGAGTGCTGATTTGACATAAATGATACAAACAACACAAGCACAGTACAGCCAACAAACCAAAGTATGTCTGGGGTTAAATTTATCATCTTTTAATAAATCAAACATAAGATTTATCAGAAATAACTTCATATTGTAATTCACATTGCAGTGAAAAAATCAAAACCATCAACACAGCTATTGTCAACTATAAATAAATCTAAATGCATTATACTATGGATGTATAACCACGGGAATAGATAACAACAACATTATTTGTCTAAACCTTCGAATGCTTTAACTTAGCTACAACAAATATATTTGTAGGCAATTGTTTTACATGACCACGTATGTTACTTGTTTTTATAACAAATCTATCGATCTAACAATGAAACCTTTGGTAAATTGGATCCTAAATGAACTTGAATTTCGTTGAATCATATCTTATTAATTGTTCAAATGAACATAACAGTTAAAGTATGTTCACTTTTTTGTGTCAATACGAAATAGGTGTAATAAATATTTTAAATATAAAAAAAATCTGTTACTGGTGAAACTAGTTTTGTAGTCAACTTTATGATTCTGCGGATGACATTCAAGGTAGATCCAGGTGTATCATTCAACCAAGTAGAACGGAAGTGTAGTGCAAATACTGATCTACAGGAGACGTTATGGTGACTTGAGAAACACCGGTATCACTCAGATTACAATTCTACCTTGACAGGTAAGTTTGTATTTAGCCTATAAAATACTTATTTAGCCTTGAGAATTGAAAGGTCAGTTTATCCCATTCATACAATAGAAGTTTACCTATGAGGGTCAGAATGGGGTTTACAGAATAGAGAATACATGTAATAGCAACAAAAAATAGAGAATAGAGAAAATAAACAACAAAATAAAGAATAGAGAATAATTTAAAGCGGTGCAAAAGTATAAAGAATAACTGTGCAAAATAAAAAGGTAACTTAGGTAACTGTAATGCAATACTGATAATATACTGATCAATGTACAGAATGGATAAATAATCTTGTAACAGAAAGACTAAATAGTAAAATCATTTACATGAGAATTTTACAGAATGAGAGTTATTTTTAAGGCTATTAAAAGAAAAATGCCCTAAAATTTAAAGAATACAGATATTAAAAGACCTTGCAGGTCCTCATGTCATTTAAATTGTCAAAATTTGGGACACATCTAGTCAAACTGGTTTTAAACTAGACATCTAGTCAAACTGGTTTGGTATAACTGACTGTTTCTTGCCCTAGATGTCTATTTCACAGTGACCTTATGTGTGTGTGCTAAGAGTACATTGTACTGTCATATTTATTGATTTTCTGTTGGGACATGACCAACATTGTTTACATGCAAAACAGCGGCTTGAGATTTCAACTGATATTAGTATAATAAATTAATATTTTGAATTAAATATCCTGGTTGATGATGGTTATTTTGGGACCAAGATGTTTCCTTCATTCTTGTTCACATCATGATTATTTTAACCTTCAATGCACATAAAAAGATAGAAAAATTTCAGATCTCATTTAAAATATTTTGCAACTAAATAATAATCTGTCAGATTTGGTGTAAACACAAAACAAGACAGTGTTATAAGATAACCTGCAAGCATTGTCTATTTCTATAACAGTCAAGCAGATAGTTTTTTTTATAACTGAAAAAAAACGACCTTGTAAATAAATATTCAATAAAAAGGCCGAAAATAACCCCAACATTCAACATTAACAGATTTTTAACAATTAAATCAAGATGCACAAAGTTTTAAGTATTGGTCAGAATATAGGGTTCTTTTGTACTTTAACAATATCACAATAGCAATAAAGTGAACTAAATTTTGGACAAGGTAAATGGCATGAAGCCAAATCTACCAACTTCTATTGTATGAATGGGATAAACTGACCTTTCAATTCTCAAGGCTAAATAAGTATTTTATAGGCTAAATACAAACTAACCTGTGAAGGTAGAATTGTAATCTGAGTGATACTGGTGTTTCTCAAGTCACCATAAGACGTTAGAGTACAGTAAATAAAAAGTAGATAAGTGTTCGATTTGTTTGAATTCAAATAAGAAATCGCTCTGAGGTTTCTCGGTCTTTTTCGGTCGCCTCATTGTCAGATCAATAAATTTGGTATAAAACAAGTAATTTCAGTGGTCGTATGGACAATTTGTTTACACATATATGTGTTGTAACTAAGTTAAAGCATTAATAATATGCTATATATACTTATTAGAGGTATGATAACATGGTTGAAGCTCCAAAGTTTTCCTTGGTAACATTTGTGTACGTTTCGACAATACAGTTTATCGACAGGTTGTAGGTATTGATTCCTATGGGCACCACTTTCGTCCATTTGATAGCAGACTTGTTATTGTTCTGTTATGAAGTGTGAAGTTAAAATATGAAGAACAGTCTAAATAGCATTTAGTTTATACATTCATCACTTATTATTAATTATTAATTATTAAGAATATTTTGAATTATCTGCTGAATTTACACAAAGAAAAAATAACGGGATAAACTGTGATTTCCTATATTTGCGATATTTCATTAAACGGGAAACTATACACAAAAATATAGGACAAAGGGGACATTTTTTCATTCCTTTGTATTAATTTTTCTTTTTTGAACGGAGATGTTCCTTTGGAACCATTTTACAGTGTTTATATAACACTACTCGTTCGGTATGTCTGTGTCTGTAGCCGCTTTTTGTTTGTTTGTTTGTTTTTTTTGGGAGGGATTCAGTTACCGTTATCTATACATTACTGCTAAATTATAAAGTCAGGGATTTTGGTACAAATTACTTAAAACATTCACTGACAGTTATAAAGATTTGGTTAAGAACTTTGGTTTAAACTGTGAAAACCAATTTCAAACAAGATTAGACATCCTAATGTTAACGTAAATATTTTGTTTACCGGTCCCGGATATTCAAATACAAACGAATAAACGTATCGTTCTTTCAAATAAATCCATGGTAAGAGGTTGCCATTTCAACACTGTAACTGGATCATTGAATATTGTAAATTATTGGTATAAATATTGACTTTTTTCCCTCATTAAATTAATATCAAACTTTATATTATTGTTTTATATACATATGTACAGTCACGGTTCTACAATTTGTCGATACATCCGTCTTACCTGTCATTTTGGGGTGTTTTATAGCTTACTATAGGTATGGGTTCATTCAAATCAAAAAATGGTAATTACGCCATTTGTCTTTTTATATCTCTATCCACATTATGTTCTTGTACTTATGATATTGTTAATTGTGTACTTATGATATTGTTAATTGTGTACTTATGATATTGTTAATTGTGTGTTGAATGATTGGAATGAAAGACAGTCCAGATTGGGGGGAAAGATAAACAGAGAGTGTTGAATGCTGTGCACAGATTACAAAAGGGGGAACAATAAAATGTATAAATGGGAGGATGACAAGAATATAAAAAATGTATCTCTATATTTTTATTTTGTCGCAGATCTTATTTTATCACAATGACATAAGTGAACATTATATGAAAGGAATCAACAATTAAGTTTAAGATCTATGCTTCCAAATACTTGAACATTTGACACACATTTAAACCTCTACAGTTTATACTGTAATGGAATATCAAATTTACAGCTTTTTTTCTTTTCTTTTGTGCTTAATATATGCAAGCAGTTAAATGTAAAGGCCATATTTTTTTTAAATGATAAAAAGGAACATTTTAATAGTATGTTTTCTATGAAAAAGGTTTCAGGGTGAAATAATTTACATGTGAATGTCTAAACAGATATAGTTTGGATATTCAGTATCAAAACAAGATGGTGATTTATGATATGCATGTGTGTAGTGTGAGTGATTTGAAAAATATGAGTACTTTAGTACTATATAGTACTAGAATTTGTACTATTTCAACTTGCCTGGTACATGAAATTAATTGTTTAGTTCGAATGTACATATTCACTGGAGTATGTTGAATGCATGGTTCAGCTTGGCTAATATGAGGAAAAGTTTTTAACTGTAATTTTTTTTTTGATTTTATGCAAATTGAAGACATGTTTTAGAATTGCTGTACATTATTAATTTTTTTTTTAAGTCAATTTATTTATATAACTGTAATGTATAGTATAAAATACAAATTAAGCCTTACAAAATTTACATGGCTAATTTCTAATTACTGTAATTTCAGAAATTATTGCAAGCATGCGTTATTGTGATTTTTTTTTTAAATTGAACTGAAATGCAAGATTAATTATTGCGATTTCTGCAAAAAATATTGTACCAGATATCAGAAATGTGAGTTCTTTATGCAACCTTCATTCATTCACAAGAATTTCTGAATTTACAGTATTCATTCTGCTAACAATGTATGAGTTAGTAAAGAACATTATATATTCTAAATATAATGACTACATTTTCAGAAATGGTGATTTTGGTTGTAAGTGAATGGAAGTGACATTAACTATAGTGTACTGGATGGAAGTTTCATTTTTAAGTGTATGCATATTTATGGTTTGGTGTAACATGTGTGTATCAATGTGCTTTATATGTACAATCTTGTGTAATTTAGATATAGATTCACTTTGGTATGAAACCATACCAATAAAACAAATCTAACCTTATGTTGTCCTTGTTATATATTACAAAAGTAAGGTCTGTAATTATCTTGAAAAAACCCATCTCATTTGACAGTAGTAAAAATAAGATAATATTGTCCAGTTTTAGACATGACTGTATTGGTACAAAATGATGTGGCATTATTTCTTTGTTTAGGCTAGTGTTCATACTATTGGTAACTGAAATGTTTGATATCAGGTCTATATACATGTATACACAAAGTTGGATGTTTGTTGTAAGATTAAACTGAAATGTGTGATATAAGGTCTATATACATGTATAGACAAAGTTGGATGTTTGTTGCAAGGTTAAACTGGTTTTGCCAAACCACTTTTACCAAGTCAGGATATCTAGACATGTGTTGTAAGTCTATCTTTGTAATTCTTTTTGAGGAGAAGTTTGGTGGTTGGTTTGGCCTGTTATACTGGTCAATATTTTTGATGTTATCTATCATGTAATATTCACAGGAAAGTAGTTATCAAAGGTACCAAGTGTATAATTTGTTACGCCAACATGCATTTTGTCTACATAAGACTCATCAGTGACGCTCAGATCAAAATAGTTAAAAACCAAACAAGTATAAAGTTGAGCATTGAGGACCCAAAACTCTAAAAAGTTGTATCAAATAGGGCTACGGTAATCTATTCCTGGGATAGATTAAAAAAAAATTATAGTTGTGCTAAATAGTTTTGGTGGCTGTTGATTCTATTTAGATTGTTGTTGCAATTTACCTGAACCAGGCAGATTTTTTTCTGCTATTAGATTTTATTAATACAAATCTTAATTGTTCTGATGAAGTAGCTTGTGTGAGAGGACATTAAGTTTTAAGTAGCTTTGTCCTATTTATACCTTAGATTTTATCAGCTTGGTTGAAAGATATGTTTTACTTTATATACTAGTATTCAAGCCAGAAAACCACTGATCATTATTCAAACTGTAGACAAATAAAGTTTTTTTTATCATTTCAGAATATAATTTTTTTTTTTTTTGATATTTTTTTATATCTTTGTGAAAACTTAAGCTATTATAACTAAATAAAGGCAACAGTAGTATACCGCTGTTCAAAACTCATAAATCCATGGACAAAAAACAAAATCGGGATAACAAACTAAAACCGAGGGAAACGCATTAAATATAAGAGGAGAACAACGACATAACACTAAAATGTAACATCTTATTTAAAAACAAAATTTAATTCCGTAATTTTTACATGTAAGCTGTATACCAATTAGAAATCCGTTTAAATGGTTCAAATAGTCATTTGAGATAAATATCAAAAATTTAATCATCTACATGTGAAACCATGTGCTCTTATCAAGTGGATAAACATGCATCGCCTTAAAGCCAAGCCAATCATATATTGTGATAGATACATGCATTATCTTTGTGGTCAAAAAGGATGATAATGGACATGGTAGTTTGTCAAGAATTAGGTGTCTCAAGTTCAATTAAAGATACAAGGCATTGTACCGATGCGCCAATTATGGGGAGAAGATGCCATATAAGCAGCCAAAAAAAATGTAAGTTAAAGAAAAGATAACTCTGTACCATCACCAAAAGAGAAAAGTCTTGCGATCACCTGACAGCTCTCAAAACACTGCAGCAAAATGAAGATTGAGTATTACAAACCACCAAAAGATTTCCATGATGTCAAAGTGGGGTTATGAACTAATGCAGACTGGTAAATATCTCCTATCAATCCTTAAAGAGGCACTAGCTAAGAGATTAATTAAAATTAGAATTTGTTTTTGTTCAATCGTTAATGAAAGTGACATAGTGAAATAATATTCACTTTTAGCAGCCAGTATGGTTCAATTTTGTAAAAATAAGATCAGAAACATTGATGATGGAAACATTGATGATGAATTTGCAAGTGAATAATTCGTATTCATCTGAACTTCAATTTAACCCCTTAGCTAGAGATAAATAACGCATGCATAGTGCGTGTACAGTTATTTAAAGGAAAAGAATCTCAACATTGAAAGTGAAATAAAGGTGAGTCAAATGATTGAAATATTAGATCCACAAAATATCATTTGTATACAGGTTATAAACGATGATTTACATATATTTTAAATCTATAAAATGAAATTTAACAGACCTAGAAAAATCCAATTGCACGATTTCGATATCTATTTATATCTATATTTATGTTTGTATCGCTTGTGTGGTCATCAGAGGTCGTCAGAGGTCAACTAATTAGTTAATTAGATGGCTTCTAGACTAAAATACACACGAAACGAAGCTAAATATAACTGAGCCCATGTTCTGTAAATTGTTTATTTTATACTTTGGATAAATGTTTCAACATTGTTATAAATCAATATAAGAATTTGAGTAAAATCGGTGAACACGAATTTGATAGCTAGTGACCCTTTAAGACATTGCTGTGTTAATAATTCATTGATACATTTGTGAATGCGTGTACCAAGTTATGAATATGACGTGTTTTCTTTTGGTTTGATGTGTTTCAGGTTTGGAGTTTTGATAAAAGACTTTCTGTTTGACTTTTCCTTGATGTTCGGTATATCTATTATTTAACTTTTTACAGATAAACTCTATCCCTAACACATGATTGTGAAAAGTTTGAAAATGAAAACAAAATTTGGGAATGTATCTATATATATGAAAACAAGGAGATTTAGTACGACTGCCAATAAGACAATTAAGCACCAAAATTTTAAAGTCATAAGAAACCTCAATTAAAAAAAAATCATGCATTATGTTTTTTATAACTAAATGGATAGTTTTCATTATACAACTTATGTACATATACTTGTTTCCGAAGAAAATTCTTTAATTTGTCCACATTTAGAAGAAGTTTACTTATTTTTAATTGCTTGCTTCCAGGAAGCAATTCGCCGACATATTTTCCGTATGCATAGTGACCTGAGCGTAACCCTCCTCGTAAAAATCCGGTGATCGCAATACGCATGGATCTGTCATTAAAATAAACAATTATCTGATTGTACATGTTAAACACGTGCTCAATACCTATGATTTTTGTTATGTGTTTACTATAACTATGTGAGTTCGTGGTCTAGTGGTTAAGACCGATGGCTACAGTGCTGAAGGTCCCGAGTTCGATTCTCACTGGGATTCGATAATTTTTCTGAATCCAGAAGCCAAATTAAATACACATGAATTTATTTGAAATACCTACCTAATTCGTGAAATAAATGCACACACTAAAAAACATCTCTGGTACCCAGACCGGAGTTTAAACTAGAATGGGTACTTTGGGGGCCTCGGTTGGTCATAGTTGTCCCTTACCTTGACCTGGAGATCAATCTTCTTATATCTCTCTGGTTTGTCTGTTTCCACCGAGTGGCCCGGTGGTTCTCTCCGAGTACTTCGGCTTCCTCCACCATAATAACAGACTTCCCGGTGTCCTACACGCTCCCTTGGGCGGTGTTGGGTGGGGATTGTTCTGGTGGTGGGAAAATATTGTAAAGGACACATCTCCATTAATCCTTAGGGAGTGTACATGGATCCGCTGTACCCTTGCAGTCAGTCAGGGGGTGCGTCTATATTGGCGGAATCTCGAAGTACATACATATAAGGTGACAATCGGTAAACTTCGGCTTTGATCACGGCATTTAATGAGCAGCCATATTTGTTAAATCATAACAGACAGAGAGAAAAAAAATTGACGATTATACTATATATTTGCGTAAAAAATGACAAAATCGTGCACAGAGTTCTAAGTTTATGATATATACATGAATTGGTTCAAGAATTGGATAAACATTATTTCTCACCACTCACTACTTTCATATGACTTTAAATGAAGTGGAAGTTGGCGGCCACTAAAGTCAACCATACGGCTTCAATAACAAAAAACGCTGTGAAGTCATCTATAAAAGCCCCGACATGAAAATTGTGACATAATTCAATAAAAAAAAAAACCTAACAGCATATAACGAAACAACAACTGAACTACATGCTCATGAATTACATAAAAAATGTGGGATCTTAAAAAGATGTTTGTGAGACTTACCATCCCCTCAGCTCGGATAGTGGTGTTGCAGCACAACATAAGAACATAACAAACATCCCAAGCAATTGGCTTTACTCAGAAGATCGATAAACTGGAAAACTCAACACAAAGCACCGATGTAAGAGTCCTCGCTGTTTTCGAAAGCTAACTGTTATTCAATTAGAACTGATAAAATATTTGTCCTTTATACACTAAAGTAGCAATCAGTATGCATTCAACGGATTTTAGGGTAAAAACGCCAGAAACATATTGAGAAATGTACAGTACGTCACAGCCGGTTACATATAAAAAAAAAAGGATCAAAACAAATATTGCCTTGTATTGACAGTTGTAGAAAATTAATCCTACATTTCATTGCAATAAAAATATTCTGAGTCATAAAAATATACCTTGGGTATTTCAAATCACCATTTTTTATTTTTTGGTGCTTCTATAGATAATTTTGGAAACAGGAGTACGTGGTTACTCAGTAAAGCTTACACACAGGAGGAAATGGGGCTGCACATTTGATTGGTAATCTTGTCTGTAGTACTGGACAGGGCAATTCTCTACTCGTGCCTGGTTTTTCTGTGTTTGAAACAATGGTAGAAAGACGGAAACAATCGGCGGTATTGCACCTTTTTAGGAATTTCGGTGACCACATAATGTATCTTCATACCTATTCCTTTTGCAATTTGGAGAGTCCATAATAGATAGATAATAATAATAATAATTAATGAACGCAAAGATATTAAGGACAATTTGATATACAGATAGATAAATCTGGCTGAAATCGTCAACTGGTCGCTTATATAAGTTATTGTCCTTTTGCCTATAACTGCATTTTTTGCCGAATCCATAATTTTGTACTTTTCCGAAACTATGATAATATATTACAGACTATGGGGAATAGCTCTGGTAGCATGGATGGAGACGATTATATTCGGACACATAAAAACACATCAGCTTCCATTTCTACATTTTAATCAGACAAAGATTGACGTCACAAACATAAATACAAAATACTGGTAAACGGGGAACAACTCTCTCTTACAAACAGAAACATAATCTGACAATACATACTGATATATATAACATCCCGCCCACAAAACAAAAATTTATTAAATTTTTACAATGGTCAATATGTTTATGTGTTATAAAAAAATACAATATATAATAATTTCCAAAATTAAAAGTTCATCTGAATAAAGTTAATCTCTCGACACTCTAGTAACCATTTTGAAACAAACGTATCAACGCTGTAAAACCGAAAGTCTGGCATCTCGGACTCCTCCCTCGGATGACCTCATGCACGCATTACTTTCACACAACACTTACAGTGATACACACCCATTAATGGCATTTCCTACTAGACAGACTGATATCATTATAAATAGCTGAATACAAATTTGATAGTATCATCAGAGACCTTAAACTCTTAAATTTAATAAGGTTTTATTTATGATAAATATCACACCGCTAAATGATAAACACATTCACATTAGCTTAATTTCAAAGTAAACAAATAACGTAGATCAAAATTAGCATGAAAAGTATCTGGTTTCATAAAATCAACATGGTTAAAAATAGAATGTTCTCGTACAGAATAAATTCATAATAGGTCTTCTCGGAAATCTGCAAAACCATGGCGATACAGTTATCACCAAAACACAGTAAATATAATTACGTTTTTAAAAGACGGAGTCAAATAAAGGTTACGGCGGAATGAAAACAACAGCAATACAGTCAACATATTACGCAATACACATCACACGTGTATAAGGTTCAACGGATAAATCTGGGTCAACAGTAAAAATGATTCTTTTGGTGAAATCGAAAGTTTAGACTATGCATGGCGATACAGTTATCACCGATACAAATTGAATAATGCCAAATGAAAATAGCATATATATATTAACAGGATCCAAATGTTACGAGAATCAAATAATGTATGATGCAATGAGATAATTCTCACGTGCTTTTTGGTTGAAAACGGAATACATGTAGACATCCATAAATAATTCACAAAGACAGTACGTACACGAGACGAGACATGGTCTGTTCTTCTCTTCAAAAATGCAATTTAAATGTTGGTATTATAATAAAAGTTCGGCTTAATTTTTAAAATCAATAAAAAGTTATCAGCATCATGGCGGAATAACAGGATCCATCAGGAACAATCGGTCAACTTTTTAAGTAAAAATATCCAAAATCCAATGAAAAATTAAAATCCAAAATATGTATAAATCATTATTCACGATCGTTTCGGGTCCTCCACCATATTACAGACTATGGGGAATAGCTCTGGTAGCATGGATTGAGACGATTATATTCGGACACATAAAAACACATCAGCTTCCATTTCTACATTTTAATCAGACAAAGATTGACGTCACAAACATAAATACAAAATACTGGTAAACGGGGAACAACTCTCTCTTACAAACAGAAACATAATCTGACCATACATACTGATATATATAACAAATAGAGAAACATTCTCTTTTTGAACGAGCTTAACTTTTGTTCGTACATTAACATTGCAAAATCAGGTTGCAAAATCAGATCGGGAGAGATTGTACCTTATCTATATCACTATCAGTATAAACAATGTTAACATGACAACAGTAAGAAATGAATAGGAAATCCTAATAAATATTTTGTCCAGTATTTTAGAAATCTGTTTCCCTAGAAAGTACTCATTATTTGACATGTGTCGTCTACCAGCATATATTAGAACTAATTTATAGCAATTAGATATTTTCACTTTCTCTTCATAGTAAAATGCAGCTGATATAATGAGAAGTATAATTATGATACCGCTGACAAATATGATAGCGATCATTGCCACTAACAAGTAACATATTGGATTTGATGTCGCTGGTATCGTCGATGACATTATGGTCAGGAAAATTGCATATGATAACAAAATTGAAATCGCTAGCGACATACGTTCACCTGATTCTGTTGGTAGTAAAAAGACAAGAGGATTTAGAATACAGAACAACATCATAGGCAATATAATCATTATAACATAGTAAAAAGAATTTCGTTTGATGGTTATCGTAACACGGTAGCGGCCTCCATCATTAGCGTATGTTTCAGTGTTTATCAACTTCCAATCAGGATTGTCTATATAATATTCAGTTCCCGCAGAATTAAACTGATTAGACAAACTCAAAACTTCTATTCCCCATGTTGTAAAATACAAAACGCAATTTTGAATATCAAACGGGAATTTCGAGACGTCAGTTTCACATTTTGTATTCATTACACCGCCAGGCGAATATACAACGGTTCCATCGTGAAGTATTGAAATAACATACTCAATGTCCTCTCCAACAGATTTTATATCACCTGGTGTATATAGCAGATATATAAGCGGTCTCCATATTTGATCGGACGAAATGGATAGTTTATCTTTGCCTCCATACAAATCAGGATCCCATGACAACGACGGATCTTTCCATATTATTTGTAGTGCCGCTGTTACAATTATTCTTCTTTCAACTTCGTTAAATGAATCAATTGAAAATAAAATAAAATTAATATCAAGATTCAAAGAATCAGTTTCATTTTTTATGGGAAAGATGTCCTTCACATATCCTTCTAATAGATGTGAACGCAATTTTTTAGCATCAGTTATTTGCCAAGCTTTATAATGAAAACCACACACGATAAACATAAAGTATATAAATTTGAAAACGTCTCTACACATTTTCGAAATAATTTCAACTGATAACTGGAAGTTCCGAATGCTTTTATTTCAAGAAGTTTAGTTTAGGATCCCTCTATGTATAATCACCTTGATATATGATGTAATATGAACATTTATCTAGACAGGAGAACCAGTCTAGTTTAAGGTTAATTCATTCACATCATTTGATTGGATTTTCTAAAGTTTTAATTGTTATATTTGTTAAATGCATTCACTGAATCATATAAATCTATAACTTCCTGTTGTAATAATTTTTATTCTATCACACGTGACATTTGAAGAACTGTCGTTACAATTAAACAGAAAAACTATCTAGAGAAAACAAATTAACGATTGAAGAGGAAATCAATGTTTTTTTTTTTATTTGCATAATCTCTAAAAAAAAAAAACACATTAAGCAGGCATTTATAATATATATTTGTGCCGGTCGATTCTCCTCTACAAACACTCCTGTACCAAGTCAGAAAAATGGCTATTGTTATATAATAGTTCGTTACTGAGGGTGTTGCATTTTAGTGTTTCTATTGTGTCGTTGTTCTCCTCTTATATTTGATGTGTTTCCCTCAGTTTTAGTTTGTAACCCGGATTTGTTTTTTCTCAATCGATTTATGAATTTCGAACAGCGGTATACTACTGTTGCCTTTATTTATATAAAACAGAAACGTAAAGATGTTATAGAGATTGGCGAGTTCTCTTTTTTTTTGTGCTATGGCGGGAACAATAGTTTGAACAAGTCAAATTAAGTAGCAAACAAACGACTGACACGGAAACAAATTTGATTAACAAAATAATTGATATATTGTTGATTAGTAAATTACGCCACTTTCAGTCCTTTTTGGCAATTTCGTGGCGGTAAGTTTTTATTAGTCCAGGAAGTCAAATCAAAGTACTGAAGTACTGAACATCAGAGGACCTCAAGTTGTGTTGAATTATTGATAAATGACATGTGTCTATATTATACCTGCCGGACAGATATGTTCACCTTACAATATAGTACAAATAATATAATTTGCTATGCTATATCTGAGATACTGACTTGAACTAGGATACTTAACTTTGTGAATTATCAATGATTATGTGGTCAAATGAGAACTGTTAGATTTGCATTATGACCATATAGTTGCACACATACAAAAATAGTTAGCATATAACTTACAATAGAGAATTAACATAGCAAACAATTCTTCGAGTAGCTATATAGTCACTCACCAATGCTCACTGAACTATGATATTAAGGAGGTTCAAGACAATCATATTAAAACAGACAAATTGTAATATTGGAGCTAAAGATACCAGATGAACAGCAAACTCATAAACCGAAAATAAACTTACAATTCCATGACTAAAACTAAAAAAAGACATGCAGACAAATAAAAGTACACTAAAAACAACAGGTGCTCTGGATGGGTAAGCAGATCCTGCTCTACAAATGAGATTTATTAACAATGTTTGTTCATGTAGTATCCATGGCCAGGTCTTCTACTTTCTGGAACATTTAGCTTTTGGATCAATCACTAATGGGGTGGATGTTAACACAGCAATATTACTATCCCTTATTCTAGATTTTTGTTGCAGTCAACAAAAACTTTTTTAATGTTCATAAATAGCTTCACTGAGTTATCTTGGTTTTATTGCGACACAGTCAATCATTTATCCATTATATTTAAAAAAAAAAAAATAAGAATCTGCAGCTATACATGTACATTGTAGGTTCTGTTTTCTAATTATTAAATGATTCATTGTAAATATTACAATATATGATATGTACATGTGGATAGCCTTTCGCTAATGATGGTATTTTTGTTAATTGAATTTCACAACATCTGGATAGTTTTTTAACTGTTAGTCTTTTTTTACTTTGTTCTGGATTTAATACTTTGAATACCACTGGTTTAAGCAATGAGAAAATTTTGCACCACACATATAGAACACAACTGCCATATGAATGTGTTGGTCCTTAGTAAGAAGCATGTAAAACAGGGCTTGTAATTTTTTGGTGTATATCTTGATTTTCCGTTTGTACATTGATGTGGCCATTACACGCCATTAGTTTTCTTGTATGTATTGTTTAACATTTGTCATTTCATGGCTATTTCTTACTGATGTATGTATAGTTTTTTGATTGTAAAAGTGTTGTATGGTAAGCTTTATTTCTTTTTTGTCATTTTGTATAGGGCTGGTGTCTGATTACCAGATTACCAATCATACCACCCTTTTCATTTCTTTTTTTTATGAATTATGACAACAGTTTGGTGTTAATTTTCATTTATGTATGTACAGTAACTACTGTACATGTAACAATATAAAACAGTATATATACATGTATAATCTCATTCCATCATTAATATTGGTCATTGTTGGTATAAATTTATCTTTAAGTTTAACAATGTACTGTGAAAGAGCTATCTTCTAACAGATACTTAGTATATAGTATGGTTATTAGTGTGAAAACCACTGATTCAAAGGACAAGTTTCACTTCTTGTCCAAAATGGCCTAAAATATAAAGTTAAACATAAAGCTCCAAAAAGTTCACAATTTGGTTTCTCAAATGGGTATATTTCTAAAGTCATAACGGTCAATAAATCAGTTCTTTTCATAAAAGTACATTTTATGTTCCAAATTTTGTCAAAATATGATGATTTTGGGCAATTTTCAGACCCAAAAGCTTTAAGCAATTAAGAATTAAGATTTAGCCACCACCTACCATCCAAAATGTTTTGTGACCAAAAGAATCCAAATCTGATATATATAATTCATCAATATAAAAACTTTTTGGATCTTGGATGGCAGCCAAGTTTAATTATTCCAACAACAATTAAAGTTTTACCATAGTTATCTGTGGTATAATTTTCACAATTATTCAATAGTTTTGTTGTGTATGATTTACAAATATAAAAATAAAGATGGCAAGACCTGAAGAAGGCCGCCTGATTTTTTTAAGTGACATATGAACAACAGAGTCAGTGTGGGGCCACTAAGCTAAACTGCCCGCTTTGCACCAGCCAATATAAATGAATGCCTAGGGTGGGAATCGAACCCACATACACCAACTCTGTTGTCCCTATATTTTTAAATGAAAAAAAAAATTGTCAAAAAACAAATTTAAAAAAATGTATAAATTGGTTAAAATTTAAATATCAATTTATACATGAATATATCTATAGGTTGATTTTCTGTGATTCAGATGTCTACTCAGATTGTAATCTCATAGGCTCCAATGTACAGCTACATGAATAGACAGCGTAAGAGTGTTTAAAATTGCTAAGGCAGACTTTTGGGGGGAGGAAAGAACTGAAGGCTTGCCCTTTTCGAGGAGCTCCATGTATGGTAAATGCGTAGTCCTTTTTTTATATAGTTTTACCCAATATGTTGACTTGCTAGACCCCTCCCCCTTTAAAACTCCTGGATTCTCATCCAATTTGATAGAAATCTAAACTGTTTTAAAACAAAGTTGTTTAAGTAATAACAATTATGTTTGGGAATTAAAAATAGAAAGGTTCCTTCAAATGTTGCTGAACATTTTGTTTAAATAATCTAGAATATACATGTACATCTGGTTTTAATCGTGGACATTTTAAATCCATGTTAACTTATGCGTGACTTGGGCTTCTGGTACAAATTAAAACATGGAATTATTCATGCAAACTCACAGAAAGATTCTTGAGATTTAAATTTTCACAGAATAATAAATAAACAAAAACATTAAACAATTAAACATTTAACATACTAAAATTTATGATAAAAGAGATGATTTTTCATTTCCTATCGTTAACTATCCATTTTTAGATGGTGACGTTCCCTTGTCACCATCTTACGGTGTTTATATACACTGTATCTCAACTTGTACGATTCTCTCATGTATGTAACAATGTTTTAGATTTTAACGAGAGAAATTTATGTATTACTGAAAAATTATTACACCAGGGTTTTCCATATCACAAACTAGTCACAACACTTAGTAAATCTTATCAGCGGTATAAGGACATTATTCGTAAATATAGCTCAACATGCAGACTTTTTATACGTTCAGGTATTTCACATCCATTTTTTTTATGGAAATATTCTTTATAAAGCACAAAGGTGTCAGTATTCACCTCAGAAACTAACAAAACCTTTGAATAGACTTATTAAGAGGGATTTAGTAACAATACTGTTGTCAGGTCATTAAAGATTGCATATTTTGGCGTTAATATTAATTCACTTATAGGGTCTTTGCATCGGAACTAAACACATTCATTTAAAAAACAGTTGTTGGCATGACACTGGTTATGTTCTTCTCATATATGTTATGATGGTATGATACTAAACCCCTAATGGGAAGGATTGTGCTTGATATTCATATGATGAAATCATAATCTTTCAGTCAGTTTTATTGAAGTCTGGAGCTGGCATGTCAGTTAACTGCTAGTAGTCTGTTGTTATTTATGTATTATTGTCATTTTGTTTATTTTCTAGACTATGGTTACATGTACATCTTCTGACATCAGACTCAGACTTCTCTTGAACTGAATTTTAATGTGCGTATTGTTATGAGTTTACTTTTCTACATTGGCTAGAGGTATAGGGGGAGTGTTGAGATCTCACAAACATGTTTAACCCTGCCGCATTTTTGCGCCTGTCCCAAGTCAGGAGCCTCTGGCCTTTGTTAGTCTTGTATTATTTTAATTTTGGTTTCTTGTGTACAATTTGAAAATTAGTATGGCGTTCATTATCACTGAACTAGTATATATTTGTTTAGGGGCCAGCTGAAGGACGCCTCCGGATGCGGGAATTTCTCGCTACATTGAAGACCTGTTGGTGACCTTCTGCTGTTGTTTTTTTTTTTCTTTGGTCAGATTGTTGTCTCTGTGACACATTCCCCATTTTCATTCTCAATTTTAACATTTTGATAAAATAAAATAATACACTAACCCTTTGCAATGTTGCAGTTCAACTTTTAATCTAGGGTTCTGGAAAACATTTAAAATATCTCTTGCAGTCATATGCAGGGTATAGGGCTCATAGGTTTGACTCAATAAAGATTTGCTAAGTTTACTGACATGTAGAATCCCAATATCGCTCTTATTAGTATAAATAGCCACATGTGTGCTCAAATAACCATTTAGATTAGTCTCAAAATTGATATATCTAACTCAATTGAGTAGATCTAGCTAAAATTTTACTCATAAATGTAAGTGATCATATTTGCTCAATTTAAGATCTCATGGGTGCTCGTAGTGAAATTTAACTGATTGTATTTGCTCAAGTACTCATGTATGCGTGAACAAATGTCTAATTCAAATACCTAAAATTTTACATGGATATGGTTACACAACTTAATAATTTTGGCAATAGATGTACATGTGACATGTTAGTCCAAATAATTGTGACGTCTTGAAAGGCTATTATATTTTTTTTCTTTGACGCCTTACTTCGACGTTGATGCCTTACTTCGAGTAAGGCGTCAAAGAAAAAAAATATAATAGCCTTTCAAGACGTCATAATTATTTGGACTAGTGACATGTATGGTCAAAATTATACAATACTACAAGGAAGACTTAAAAAACAGAACAGTTAATCTATATTTATATATACCTCTAAAACTGTAAGGATTCTCCAAATATATCTAGTGGCTAGTAAATTCTGACATTTCACTTTCACTTTCAGTGTAAAATAAGACTCTTGCTTTTACGAGCAAGAGTCATAATTGACACTCAAAAATAGTCCATCGATATCTCTATTGGAAGAATAAGAAGTCGAAGATTCTCTGAATATTACATAAAATACAATTATTTCAACCAATAATTATATATAAGAATTACTTACAAATTCATTAACAAAATCCGCTTTTTTTCTAGTCAAATAATTATTCAAATATACTAATGCAAGTAACCAGGTAACTAAGTCGGAGAAGGAGCGAAAATCCGAAACAGCACCTTAATTAAAAAACAGAAAATAGTTCCACGTGTGTGTCCAAGTGATCAATCTACTTGTTATTTACGAAGAAAAGAAATTTAACTTAAAAAATTGTTGAGATCTTTAAAAAAAAAAATTAATTCCATTAAAGAATACAAAGAAAGTAACCTTATCTTTAAGGGCCTTGCAGGTTCTTGTTACTCCTACCAAATCTGCTGGTATTTTCAAAATGGCTGCGGGGGACGCGGCCTGACAAATTATATTAATATTGTGTCAGATTAAATATTCCTGATTTTGCTTCGTTAATATTATAGACAAATATGCTACAAACGGTTTAAAGATGTTACTCTATTAGGGACCGGTCAAAATTTATCTACACATAGGACCGGTGCAAAGTGCAGTAGGACGGATACTTTTTTCCGGAATAACGTTTGTTGGGACATCACTTTTTTCACAGATAATATCCATAGGACACAAGTTTTTTTTCAAACGATTACTTTAAAATAATTTTTATTAACATTTTTAACAAATCTTGAAATAACCGGGTATAATATACAATATGTAAAAATAAAAATTGTTATATAAAAATTCAGATAGGCATCTTTAATTTTTTTTATAACTTTTTCAAATCAACTTGGATTTTCATCAAACTATGCAGCTATCTTTGATATATATCAAGCTTGCTGAATCTCGTTTCATTTAGTTTTTTGTTGTATTGCTGTAAAATTTAAGAATTAAAATAATCTTGGTAAAAAAAGCTAGGATTTGCAATTCGGACAAATTAGAGATAGTACACTTTAATTTTTTTAATAACTTTTTCAAATCAACTTGGATTTTCATCAAACTTTGCAGCTATCTTAGATATATATCAAGCTTACTGAATCTCATTTCATTTAGTTTTTTGTTGTATTGCTGTAAAATTTAAGAATTAAAGTAATCTTGGTAAAAAAAGGTAGGATTTGCAATTCGGACAAAATAGAGATGAGTACACTTTAATTTTTTTTATAACTTTTTCAAATCAACTTGGATTTTCATCAAACTATGCAGCTATCTTTGATATATATCAAGCTTGCTGAATCTCGTTTCATTTAGTTTTTTGTTGTATTGCTGTAAAATTTAAGAATTAAAATAATCTTGGTAAAAAAAGCTAGGATTTGCAATTCGGACAAATTAGAGATAGTACACTTTAATTTTTTTTAATAACTTTTTCAAATCAACTTGGATTTTCATCAAACTATGCAGCTATCTTTGATATATATCAAGCTTGCTGAATCTCGTTTCATTTAGTTTTTTGTTGTATTGCTGTAAAATTTAAGAATTAAAATAATCTTGGTAAAAAAAGCTAGGATTTGCAATTCGGAAAAATTAGAGATAGTACACTTTAATTTTTTTAATAACTTTTTCAAATCAACTTGGATTTTCATCAAACTTTGCAGCTATCTTAGATATATATCAAGCTTACTGAATCTCATTTCATTTAGTTTTTTGTTGTATTGCTATATAATTTAAGAATTAAAGTAATCTTGGTAAAAAAAGGTAGGATTTGCAATTCGGACAAAATAGAGATACTAAGTAGTACACTTTAATTTATTTAATAACTTTTTCAAATCAACATTGATTTTCATCCAACTATGCAGCTAGCTCAGATATATATCAAGCTTACTGAATCTCATTTCATTTAGTTTTTTGTTGTATTGCTGTAAAATTTAAGAATTAAAGTAATCTTGGTAAAAAAAAAGGTAGGATTTGCAATTCGGACAAAATAGAGAAAGTACACTTTAATTTTTTTAATTACTTTTTCAAATCAACTTAGATTTTCATCAAATTATGCAGCTATCTTAGATATATATCAAGCTTACTGAATCCAATGTCATTTAGTTTTTTGTTGTTTTGCTGTAAAATTTAATTTCACTTATATGGTGAATTGCAACAAACATACATCATGTACATTACATCAACCAACAAAGTAGCAAAAATCATTCGGGGGTCACATCAGGTACATTTTCTGTAAATGGGAAAATGTTAAAGCAATTATTACCATTCCTAATAAAAAAAAAATATATTATTACTAAGTTGGCATAGGACATCATTTTTTTTCAGTCAGAAAGCCATAGGGTTGTAACTTTTATTAAATGTTTTTATTTTTTTGCACTGGTCCTATGTGACGATAAATTTTGACCGGTCCCTTAAAATCAAATAATTGAAATATAATTACCTTTCTGTGTGTAATTGCGTGAATTGATTTTCTCTCGTTTATCTTCTCGCTCTTGCTCACTTGATGAATATGCATAGGTGGTATTCATCCGCGACAATAATATTTCGGTATATCATTGATATTGAAGATCGTTTGATTGATATACGAATATTTCTAACGACATAACATTTTCATATTATTAATTTGCATTTAAAAAAATCTGAGTATCCATTGAAAACAAGAATATAAAAGAAGAGACAAGGAATTTTATTCTGCACTATAATGTCTGCGGGTTCATAATGTCAGTTATTATCCCAACACTAATTATATATGCATCTCTTTGATCTTTGAAGATCTTTGAAAAGTAGGCGATGGCAATACACCAGAGGCCCCTCAGGGGCCTCTGATGTAAAAACCCGGAGAGACGACATAAATTTTGCAGTAAAACTGACAATCCTAGTAAATCAGATTAGAGTTACGCACACTTTCCACATGGGGATTCCGAAAGTAAAATCCCCGAAATATGAGGAATATTCAAAACGGAAAGTTCTTAATCAAATGGCAAAATCTAAAGCTCAAACACATTAAACGAATGGATAACAACTGGCATATTCCTCACTTTGTACATGCATTTTCTGATGTATAAATGGTGGATTAAACCTAAGCCGCTCACTTGATTGACAGTCGCATAAAATCCATTATATTGACATCCATGTGTGAAAGAAAAAACCCAGACCTAATAGGTATAAATATCAAATAGAGGGATACAGCATTCAACATTGTGCCATTATCTCAACTACCATAAATCTAAACAAATATATACACAAACATTTACCACGGCACAACAACACAATGACGGGATATATAAGTGCAGAGCCACGTCATACGTAACAAAAAAACAGACAAAGCATATTAGCAAAAATGAAAGATAAGAATACAAAAATTGTCATAGAACAATGAAGGGATGTATAAGTACAAAACAACGTCATTGTAATAAAGAAACACTACAAGGCATATAGACAAAGCACAGTAGCAAAATGGTAAACAAGAATACAAAAATTATATTAGAACTACTCAATGACAGGATGTTTAAGTACAGAGCCACGTCAAACGGATACTGCTGCAATGGATTGCTGTAAATTACAGACATTTAAAAAGGTATCTTAAGTATATCCTCACACTCAATACAAACACAGTTTTTTCTTCACAAAATAATGTAACAATCTTCTAGAAGATGCGAGCGATAATGTGTAAGGGTTTATCACTGTTTTTTTAGAGAGATATCTCAATTTCTCCAACGTTGCTCAAACTAATATCCAACGACATTGGAATAAAGAACAAGTAAAGTTCTCTTTATATCTTAATTGATATTTAAAAATGGACAATGAGGGTAACTTTCTATGTAGCAATATTCCAACAACGCCTGCTTACGGAGAATATACTTCCCAGTTGACACGATATCCCAGGGCTTGAATTTCCTATCATAATTTCCTTAAGGATGTACTTAGGTGAGGTTAGGTGAAAATTTATAAATCAAGAAATTAAAATTGATACTTTAAGCCGGTAGAGCATTCGTTAAGGATAAAAATAAGCTAAAAATATTGATAGGTCATGGATATTTTTTTTCGAGATATTTGAGATTTAAAATATGGCGGGAAAAGGCTGACTCGGACTTTTACCTTATGTTTGCATTGGTATTATTTGGGTCTCTTAACACAACAAAGAAAATCCAGAATCTTCTAAAATTCTGTTAAATGACCTTTCATGAGCTATTAAGTCTTATATGAAAAAATAAATGGGTGTTATGGGGCAAAATATTTTACCTTGTTTTGTAAGGAAAAACACTAAGGAGTCCGAACATTTGACTCGAATTCCAAAACCTCACATCCTAAGTACATCCTTAATAAAGGATTGCTGTTCACAAGGAAGCTTACAAACCAAGAGTTCCAAGTAGTGAAGTTGAAATCCACCCTTAGTACATTTTTCTGTCCTCATCATGAGTTGTGTGAACGTTGTGTTAAATTCGTTTCACAGATGACAATGATAAAATTGAGCATGGAAATGGAGAATGTGTCAAAGAGATAAAAAAAAAAAAAAAACCCGACCATAGAGCAGCATATGTTCCAATTTTCGTAAATTGGACTTATCACTGGGTTTTCACTAACAGGAACAACAAGATAGGTTTCGCATCTGGAGCAGGATCTGCTTACCTTTTTGGGGCATCTGAGATAACCCCACTTTAAGTTGGGTTCTTTAGCCTTTAGAATCTATGTTGTGTTGTTTGTATTATTGTTGTCTGATTGTCGTTTTCAGTGTTAACCATGGCGTTGTCAGTTTATTTTCGATTTATCAGGTCGAATATCCGTTCGTTATCTTTCGTCTAATGATTTCATAAAAATTAAAATGAGAAAATTGAAATTAAGCCTATGAGAGTTTTTTAAAAAGGACAATTGCCTTTACAAGAGCATACTGAAAAAGGGGACGTCTAACCGGCTGTTAAATTTGTTTTATGACATTTTGGGTTATAGAAAAAACGGATTCGCATATTTCAACGTATATGCCTATATGGGTTAACCAATATTTCTTTAATTTAGATTTGAGTTCAAACACTATCCGGTCAATGAAGTCCGTTTATTATGAACATGAACTTTCTCATTTATTGAAATATGTTTACATGTGCACTGCACCATTTAATGAAACAGCTGGTTTGTTTCTGCTGCCTAAAGGAAAGTCAATATTGGAAAGATGTCTTCTCGATAGTCATAGGTTCAAGTCCTGAGTCGTCCATTTTAGTCAATTTTGAGTACTAGATCAAAATATGTATCAGACCTTCTAGCTTGCAATATCCCCGATGTCAATGTAAAATAAACATATCTGGTATAATTACTAACGAGACAACTCTTAACCTGACACCAAATAATGTTTAGATTAGCAAATATAGGTCAACGTTCTGCTTTCAACAATTATCAATACACATTCCGCATAGCAAGCGATAAAAAACACAAATTATGAAAAAATCAAACAAGAAAACGCCATGGTTAAAAAATAAAAAGACAAACAGACAAATAACAGTACGGAAGACACAACAAAGAAAACAAAAAACTAAGCAACACGAACCCCACCTAAAACTGGTGGCGATAGCAGGTGCTCCAGAAGGGTAAGCAGAGTCTGCTCCACATGTAACATTTATTCTTTTGCAATGTTTCAATTATGTTCAATGAAGAAGAAAAAATCAAGTATAATAAATGGCTCTCGGTGAATGTGTTTCACAGACAGAGAGTGTTTATTTATCTATATAACTATCAGTACACACATTGTTGACATTACAACAGCAATCATAGCAAATGATATAACAATAAACATTTTGTCCAATATTTTAGACATTTGTTTACCAGAAATGTCCTCTTTATATACAAAAGGTCGTCTATCAGCTACTTTTAAAACTAATTTATAACAATTAGATATTTTCACTTTCTCTTCATAGTAAAATGCAGCTGATATTATCAGAAGTATAATAATGATTCCACTGACAAATATGATAGCGATCATTGCAACTAACAAGTAACAAATTGGATTTGATGTCGCTGGTATCGTCGATGACATTATGGTCAGGAAAATTGCATATGATAACAAAATTGAAATCGCTAGAGACATACGTTCACCTGATTCTGTTGGTAGTAAAAAGACAAGAGGATTTAGAATACAGAACAACATCATAGGCAATATAATCATTATAACATAGTAAAAAGAATTTCGTTTGATAGTTATCGTAACCCAGTAGCCGCCTCCATCATTAGCGTATGTCTCAGTGTTTATCAACTTCCAATCAGGATTGTCTACATAATATTCAGTTCCAGCAGAATTAAAATGATTTAACAAAATCAAAATGTCAGGTGCTATTCCCCAAGTTACAAAATTTAGACTACATGTTTGAACATCAAAGGGGAACCGAGAGACATCTGTATCACATTTTGTATTCATTACACCTCCAGGCGAGTAAGAAACGGTTCCATCGTGAAATATTAAAATAACATACTCAATGTCCTCTCCAACAGATTTCATTTCACCTGGTGTATATAGCAGATACAATAGTGGCGTCCATATTTGATCGGACGAAATGTTTAGTCTATCTTTGCCACCATATTAATCAGGATCCCATGACAACGACGGATCTTTCCATATTATTTGTAATGCCGCTGTTACAATTATTCTTCCTTCAACCTCATTAAATATATCAATTGAAAGTATATGAAAAAAAATATTAAGATTCAAAGAATCAGTTTCATTTTGTATGGGAAAGATGTCCTTCACATATCCGTCTAAAAGATGTGAACGCAATTTTTTAGCATCAGTTATTTTCCAAGCTTTATAATGAAAACCACACAAGATAAACATAAAGCATAAAAATTTGAACGCGTCTTTACACATTTTCGAAATAATATCAATGATAACTGGAAGTTTCAAATATTTCTATTTAAAAAGTGTAAATGTTTATTAACTAGCACCATTTGAATGGACATTTCAAAATTCAATTGTTTCTTTCTGCGTCATATCATTTGGTTAAAAGTATGGTTTCCTGTTTAAATGGTTGTATTGTTTTACTCGTTGGTCAATTGTCGTTTCCATTCAAGGTGAAAAAATTTGCAGTTGATGAAGAAATTAATCCTTTCAGTTTGTTTCAGGAGATATCTAAACATGAAACATTTAGTAGGCATTTACTTTTTTTTATAAATTGTTATTTGGATGAAGAGTTGTCTCATTGTCACTCACACCACATCTTCCTATATCTGTTTATAATAAATATTTTTTTATTTTAAATTGTAAGAACAAAGTCATACATTGTCATTAAACTTTGCTTTAAAATCTTTTTATTAGCTTGCTCTTAGATATATCTACGGTCCACAATCGTAAAGACTTATTTTAGTTATTTTAATACTTGTAGGATACAATGAACACTAAACAGAACATTATTTATTCTACCGACTTTTTTTAATGAATTCCACCGACGACGACAAGTGGCTTGCCAAAAAATTTACTATGAATGAAGTGAGATGTAGTCTTTGCGTGAATGATGCACATCAATACGACATCTCAAATAAACATTTGTTTAAGGGCCAGCTGAAGGACGCCTCCAGGTGCGGGTTTGGTTTGGTTAATCATTTTCTAAACTAGAAAATTCCTGTACCAAATCAGGAATATGAGAGTTGTTTTCCATTCGTTGGATGATGTGTTTCAGCTTTTGATTTTGACTTTTAATATGAGACTTTCCAATTTAATTTTCCTTTTAGTGCGGTATTTTTGTTGGTTTACTGTTTATAGATATAGAAAGATGTGATATGAGTGCCAATGACAACAACTTTACATCCAAGTTAGAATTTGTAATAAGTAGGGCCTTCAACAATGAGCCGGGGCTCAAGCACAATCCCTAATAATATCCTATTTATGGGATATATGAGAAAAACAGAAATAAAGGCAATAGTAGTATACCGCTGATCAATCAATAGTCGATTTAATTGAAACAAATCCGGATTAGAAACCAAAACTGAGGGAAACAGCTCAACTATAAAAGAACACAAAACAGAACAACATAAACACTGGACTGTTACGAAAACAAACGCCAACATGTATAAAAAAATGAACAATGTGATAACAACTGCCAAATTCCTGACTTGGTACAGATCATTTAAAGAAAAATGGGGGATTGAATGTAAAAAACAAGAAGATATGCTATGATTGCCACTGCGACAACTATCCACAAGTGACAAAAGGACACAGAAATTATCAGCTATAGGTCATGGAACGTCCTTCAACTGTGAGCGGAGTCCAAACTGCATAATCAGCTATACAAGGCCCTGAAAGTCAAACGAGAGATCCTGGTTTTGTGCTCGTATGACTGCAATAGTTGCAATTGGTGTAGTTGGTATCGACTATGGCATAAAGGTTAGCAAAATGAGTTTAAAGATTGAAAGAATGAGTATCATTTCGTGTGGGGAAAACTTCTTTCACGTATCCATTTAAAAAGTGTGAATGCTATTATTTTTGTGTTTATCATTTTATAATTAAAACCATATATGATAAACATAGTAATGTAACCCAATGTTAAAACTTGTACACATTTTTTTAAATTTAGTATTAACTGTCGACTTGAAGTTCTAAGTAAATAGTTTGATTTTTTTTTAAGTGGTCAAGTAATACTTCTAACTTTTTAATTGACAATTCTGTTATTTTGCATTGTATTGGATAGAAATTTTAAATCCTGTTTAAATGGATGTATTGTAATAGTAGTTAAATTTACGAACGTGTCGTTGTTATTCAAAATACAGAATTTATTAAAATATGTATTTGCAATTCCTTAAAATCAATGTTTTTCATTTGCAACACAGATTGTACCTAACCCAAACCTTAAGCCAGCTATAATTGTATATTTTCTTGAAATAATAGGCAGTTTGAAAGACTATTCGATAGTGAAGCTTTTAAATCTATTTACTTACTCTTAGACTAGTCAATACATTATATCATCAAATAACATAACCTTAATGACAATAACTATTGTAATTTTAATACCGATACATTGTACAATTGGTATCTCCCTTTATGGAATTTTAATATGAGTTAATAGAGTGTTGATTTAACATAAATGATACAAACAGCACAAGCACAGTAAGAAAAAAAACCAAAGTATGTCTGGGGTTAAAATTCATCATTGTTTAATAAATCAAACATAAGATTTTTCAGAAGTAACTTCATACTGTTGTTCACATTGCAGTGACAAAATCAAAATCATCAACACAGCTATTGTCAACTATAAATAAATCTAAATGCATTATACTATGGATGTATAACCACGGGAATAGATAACAGCAACAATATTTGTCTAAACCTTCGAATGCTTTAACTTAGCTACAACAAATATATTTGTAGGCATTTTTTTTACATGACCACGTATGTTACTTGTTTTTATAACAAATCTATCGATCTAACAATGAAACCTTCGGTAAGTTGGATCCTAAATGAACTTGAATTTCGAACTTGATATCCACTTTAACTTTTGGAGTCTAGCATAACTGGTGAATCTTTTGAAAATGCTTATTGTATTAATTTAGTTAAGTTCCTTTTTGAAACAATGTTCGGGCGTAAGTTTTTATATCCGTTGAGTCCTATCTTATTAATTGTTCAAATGAACATAACAGTTAAAGTATGTTCACTTTTTTGTGTCAATGCAAAATAAGTGTAATAAATAATTTAAAATATCAAAAAATCTGTTACTGGTCAAAATATTTTTGTAGTCGAATTCATGATTCTACGATTGTCATTCAACCAAGTAGAACAGTAGTGTAGTGCAAATAATATTCTACAGGGGACGCTATGACGTAAGAGTACAGTTAATGAAAAGAAGATAAGTGCCCGATTTATTTTAATTCAATTCGGTCTTTTTCTGTCGCCTCATTATCAGATCAATAAATTTTGTATAAAAACAAGTAACTTTAGTGGTCGTATGGACAACTTGCTTACAAATATATGTGTTGTAACTAAGTTAAGGCATTCTTCTCTAATGCAAGAGCATACCTGCCAACTTTTTCAAAATGCCCATGGGGGTTTTGCGTGCAAGATGGCTGTCATAGTCCTAAAAAAACCTCCAAGGCTTCTTCATACTTTTATTAGCCTGATGTCATTGTAAAATTAATTGTTTTGTTTAAAATTGTTGACAAAATCGCTCTTTCAAAATTTAAATTCGGGAGCTTCCATGGGGGAAATCCCCCGCAAATAGTGACAGTTGGCAGGTATGCAAAAGGTAAATATGCTAGATATACTTATTAGAGGTGTGATCACATGATTGAAGCTCTTAAGGTTTTCATTATCTATATATTACTGGTAAATTATTAATTCAGGGATTTTGGTACAAATTACTTCAAGTTAAAATAATCACTGATAGTTACAAAGATTTGGTTTAGAAGTTTGGCTGTAACTGTAAAAACTAATTTCAAACAATATTGGACATTCTAATGTTAATGTAGATGTTGTTTACCAATCCCGGATATTTAAATACAAACGAATAAACTTATCGATCTTTCAAATAAACTCATTGTAAAAGGTCAACATTGTAACTGTTTCATTGAATATTGTATTTATAGGTCAAAATATTGATTTTTTTATCAGTAAATTAATATCAAACTTTATATCATTGTTATATGCATATGTACAGTCACGGTTTTACAATCTGTCGATACCTCCGTATTACCTGTCATTTCGGGGTGTTTTCTAGCTTACGTATGGATTCAATCAAATCAAAAAATGGTAATTACGCCATTCGTCTTTTTATATCTCTATCCACCTTACAGGCCGTTTGAAAGTTCAACTAAATTATTCTTCAAAACAATTTTCCTGTCAAACTACATAACACCATTACAAACACAATTCCATTTTAATATGCTAATGATGGTAAGAAAATACACAAAATCACACCATTTCAAACTCAATACTAATTTAATAGTCTTCTATGTGTCAATATAACAATTAAAATATATTTTATTTTTAGAAATTCGTCTGTATTTATATAAACGTCACAAAAAATACGCAACTTGTTGTGTCGTTGATCACTTTCTGTGACACGCAGTTTATACTTTGTTTGTTGTGTCCTGTCGTAAATAAGCTAGAGGTATCTGTTATTATTCTGCTGTTTACATGTTGTAATTAACTATTATATTATTAGTATGTATTTACTTATTTCTCTGTGTTGATTGTTCTTGCATTTGTGTTTTTGTATTCTTGTCGAGTAGTTTTTACATTTTAACGGTAGAATTAACATTGTCATATACTTATTTCCTTTTTGTTGTCAAAACACACAAACAAATTACCACCACAGTGACAGTGGAACATTACAAGACTATACGAGAAATACAAATATACAGATTCCACCTCACACATTAAACAAATTCATGCACCTAGGGTGTACCTCTACTAACTTTGGGTTTAAAAAATGCTTGAAACATTCATAAACAAAGAATTGTGTTGGGAATCTATACAAATATCTTCCTCTCGAAACCAGTCAATTATTTTAAACGGGATATCACATCCTCATTTTACGGAGATGTCGTTTAAAGTGTCCTGAAATTCAGCAACGATCCTGGTAAACTTGTCGATCCTTTAAATTAACTTATTCTAAAAGGTTACCATTCAACACTGTCATTAGATCTTTGAATATTGTTTTTATTGGTATTAATATTGATATTGTTATCAACAAATTAAAAGCAAACTAAATATTATTGTTATATGCATATGCACCTTCATGGATCTATACTCTGTAGATTCCTGTATCTTGGCATTGCACAAGGTCATGTTTTTTCTGAAGGTTTATGACGTCGTACACTAAATCCATTGGATGTTGGATGTATATACTAATTGATAATTTAATCGTAGATGCTTGATTTGTTTTATCAGATTGGCTTTGAACGAGCTGTCAGTAACTTCGAGTACTCTCAGATCTGTACTTATTGTCTTTTTTATGTTGTAATGTAAAAGCTGCCGGACACGTCCTCTCTGTGTAATTGTTATATATATTTCTATTTGTATCCATCTGATAAGTTCAGCCTTTTTTAACTGATTTGTATAGTTCATTCTTATGTTGTTTTGTTACACCACTGTCCCAGGTTAGGGGAGGGTTTGGATCCCGCTCATATGTTTAACCCTGCTATATTATGTATGTATGTGCCTGTCCCAAGTCAGAAGCCTGTAGTTCAATAGTTGTCGTTTGCTGCTGTGTTACATATTTGTTTTTCGTTCATTTTTTTGTGCACCAATTAGGCCATTAGTTTTCTCGTTTGAATTGTTTAACATGATTATATTTGTGATTTCGGGGCCTTTTATAGCTGGTTATGACATATGGGCTTTGCTCATTGTTGAATGCAGTTCGGTGACCTATAGCTGTTAATTTTTGTGTCATTTTGGTCTATTGTGGAGAGTTGGCTCATTGGCAATCATACCACATCTTCTTTATATATGAACATTATAAAAACATATTGAATACATAACCTAGGATAATTTTGAAGTTCTTTCTACTTTCTTAAAACCAAAATGACTGTTAACGTAGAACACAGTTTACCATAGAACTTTACGAGAAAGAATATAAAGACTTTTAGAATATCCGGAAGGGCACCATTTTTAATTAAGTTTCTGGCAAAAACACTGTCCGCATCTGACACTAATCAAATAATTATTAACTTAATTATTAGTAGTATTAAAAGAAATCTGTGTCCCCATATATCCATACGTTATATAATGAATTCGATACTTTTTTCTCGTTTCGAATTTCTTCCTCTGTCAGCTTATTTAATTGATAAGTTATATAAAAACAAGTACATTTGCACTGCGTTAGCGTTGATACTCATTAGTCGTATTACATGCTATTTTCAGTATGCATATTGATAACATTTCAAATGTTATCAATATGCATACTGAGAAAATAGCAATTTTCGCCAACAGGAAATTATCCACCTGTTTAGAACTATTTGAATGTCTGGAAACAGGAACGCACCATTTATAAACGATGTATATTAAATCAAATCGTTGCCAGTGGTCATTTTCTACAAAATGAGCGCAAAACAGAACTTCACGGTATTTGAAAACGATACGTATTGCGCTAGTAATTGTATCGAAGTAAATAATACATTTTTCATTGTCGTTTTATACGTTTTCGGATCTTTAATTGTTATTTTAAATGTTCCATCTTTAGTTATGGTGATAGTAACATTCATAAGGAAACTTAAACTAAAATACATTCATATACTAAGTTTAAGTTTTACTGACGCTATTATTGGAGTCTCTTGGTTGTTGATAACGAACACACTTAGAGGAACAAAGATGTCTTTCGCTGACTGTGCTATCAGAGCTTACCTGCTTTGTGTGACGTTTATGGCATCGATGTTTCAGGTGTTAGGAATTTGCATTGAACGAAATATGGTAATTTGTTTACAGTCAAGGTTTTTCATGAGTCCAAAGAAAAATAAAATGTTCATCATAATAATGTCATGGGGACTAGCTATTCTACTAAGTATCATCATTACATCTATGGCTCTGCATCTATGGTATCATCGTGTCGGCGGTTACTGTCAGAAGTTACAATGACGCCCGCGTGTGCTCATTTGATAGTTTGTTTCAAGCTCAAAAATATACAGCATATGGTACACTTGGAATCATTTTTGCCATTACCCAGGTTGGAGTTGTGGTTGCTATGACAATTTTATTAGTATTTCTTAATCAACATCAAAAGAAAATGGAAAAATTAAATGTTCGCAAAATTAAAAAAAATCCAACATTAAACTGTGCACAACAATTGGTATCATAGCTGTTTTATTCTTTGCTGTAAATACTCCTCTAACTGTAGTGTATTTACTGGATGGGTTTTATACTGGTGTGTCATCATCTAGAATTATAAGGAATGCGTCCTTTTTGTTTGCAGGAATAAATTCAATGATAAATCCATTCATATACCTTTTCAAGATTAAATACTTTCAAGATTTAATCCGAAACAGTGTAAATAAAATTTGTTCATGTATATCTGTAAATCAAGAAAATACTTCATCGGGATCTTAAAAGAATGGCTTCAACGATCCAGTATTCATTTGAAACGCTATGGAGATTGACGCATAATTTTAGGAACACTTATACGTGCATACTGTCCCCGTGCTTGTGGTCTATGTCATTATGTTTTATGGAAGGCCGAACGTTGACCTATAATTGTTGACATTTTACACATTGTGTTGTGTTGTCTCATTTGCACTCATACCACATCTCTTTGTTCCTATATACATTGCACCTGAAAAAATGCAAAGGTTAAGAGTAGCAATAGAAGCGGTGTTTTTTTTTTTATTATTCAATTAGTAGTTATTCTAGTATTTTATCTATTATAGAAAATACATATATTTGCGAAAAGAGACGATTTTATGATAAAAATTAAATACAAACTTCTGTCATTTATTTGATATGAACAGAACCGAATTTACTGTTAAAATATTGTTTTGAATTTTGTCCCTTTAATATTTTTGTGTTTTGAAAGACGTGCGTTGCTGGTTATCAAAGATGGTTTTGCATTTTACATTTTTTTCTGAGGATTTAAATTCTCATTTTTTACCATTTCAATGGTAATTTTGGATGTTAGATCTCTTGTGTATATACCGTGTGTGAACTTTAATCGAAGCAAGCGCATTAATTGTGTAACATTAAGTTGTACATTTCTGCTTGTAAATACATGTACATGTAATGTAATTATTGATATATATGAATAAAAATAATTACATCTTTTTGTCGGACGGCTCCTTTCAAAATATTCAACCAATAATACCGGATTGAATCCATATTCACTTCTTTAGACAAGATATATTGAAAATGAATTTTATAAAAATTACTTTTTCTGAATAAGCTAATCACCGATACCGGGATTAAAAAATGTATGCCAGACTTGCGTTCGACGTGAGCGTTTAATTTTCAGAAGACTCATCGGGGACGCTTGAATCAAAAAATTCCGAAAGGTTTTGTCAAATACAGCTAAGCTTATATTTCCTTGGGGAGAAAATCCTAAGTATATCAAAAGCATTCAATATTTGTAAACACTTCAAGCTATGATCATATTAATTACCAATCATGTCAACACAGATAGACCAGTAGGATAGATAGACTTTTTAGTAGTTGTTATTTACATGTATACATCAGCATTATTCTAAATTTTCTGAAAAGCTACTGAACAGTACGGAATCGGCTGTAAAAATTAAAATAACAAAAATACTAAAAACCTAGGAAAATTCTAAACGGAAAGTCCCTTAGCAAATGTCAAAATCGGGAGCTCAAACACATCAAACGAATGGATAACAACTGTCATATTCCTAACTTTTTCCATGTGAAAAAATGGTAGATTAAACCCGATTGTATAGCTAGCTAAACCTCTCACTTGTAAGACAGACGCATAACATTTCAATATATTGACAACGATGTGTGAACAAAACAACAGACATAATAGGTAAAGATGTCAAAAATAAGGGTAGAAAAGTCAACATTGTGTTATTATCTTAATCACTATAGAAAACAAACAAATATTTCAATAAATAAAAACCAAAAGGCACATAGAAAAGGAAAGCCACAAAAACACAAAAATGTACCACAACACAACAACACAATGACGGGATGTACAAGTACCGAGCCATGCCAAATGGACATCACGTTATTAATATGATAAACAATGTCAGTACCGAAAATCTATGCTTCAAGATCATCGTGTAATATTTGTGAAGTTGATGCGGAATATTTATCAACAAGGTGTTGGAATATTCCGATGAATTTTTGAGAAAAAGGATGAGACGTTCTTTGATATAATCTTGAATCATCAACTTTCTGCTCAGACACGTTTTATAAGGTCCGAGTATCAGGAGAAAGCTCTTGAATACAGAATGAGTTGGGAAATGTATATCCCATATGCAGGTTAAGTTGGAATATTACTACTAAATTTGATAATTTTAAAATCAAAATCGTCTCATTTGTCATAGATTTTGATACCGAGATGACTGTAAAAAGTAAAATAACAAAAAATACTGAACTCTTAGGTAAATTCAAAACGGAATGTCCCTAATGAAATGGCAAAATCAAAAGCTCAAACAAATCAAACGAATGGACAGCAACTGTCATATTCCTGACTTGCTACAAACATTTTCTCAAATAGAAAATGGTGGATTTAACCTGGTTTTATAGGTAGCTAAACCTCTCACTTGTATTACAGTCGCATAATCCCATTATACTTACAACGATATATGAACAAAAAACAGACATAATAGAAAAGTAAAAAAAAAAGGGGAACAGCAGTCAACATTGTGTTAGTATCTTGATCACTATAAAAACAAACAAATATGTAAATAAACATTGGCACAATAACACAATGACGGGATTTATACGTACAGAGCCACGTCATGTGTATATAAAAAAAAACAACACAAAAAGGCATAAAGACAGAGCATAAAAGCAAAAATTGAAAGACAAGAATACAAAAGTTATCAATGAACAATAACACAATGTAGGGATGCATAAGAACAGAGCCACATCACATGTAAAAAAAAACCACAAACATGCCAAGAAATCCTCGCTAAAAATTCCGGTCGACCCCCTACGGCAGTCATTAGTAGCTAAAGATTTGATTTCATTGAAGAAATTAATTTATGACCTTCATGTACGTGTCGCTTAGAACACAGCCATATACCAAATGGTCAATATTAATCATCCATGTAATTTGCTCTATGGGGTGTTTGCAGAATTTCAACGGAGGCAATTTCTTGGCATGGGAGAAAGGAAGAAAGACCAATCACAATTTGTCCTATATTTGTTTTTCTCTTTTTTAATTACATAAAAAAATAACCCTTTCAAATATAGAGTTCATAAGATACAAATATTCCCTGTGGACCCCCCCTTTTATTTGTGCTCTCTATTTTCAACCCTCGAATTGAGCTTTCGAATCTAATTAAAATTAAAACTTTGCTTTCTAACCAATCTATTCATGTACCGGACCGCCAACTTTCTTTATTTAATACGAAAATCTACAGTGCCGTTATACACATGCATGTTGTTTGCTTGGAGTCTCCGCCCGAAAAGAAAGAAATAGTCTAACTCCAAGATATTATATTCCTGCATCACGTGATTTTTACCATGTGGAGCTTACATTTGAATAAATACCGAATATGGAAAGTGAAACTACAATTCAAAACATAAAGTCGGAAGGCACAAATAAGAAAAAGAAAGGGTTTTTTTTTTGACAAAAGGTGCAGGTAAATTCTCTCCGTGTTCAAAATATACATGAAATATTTGCCACTGCCCCTTTTCTGTGCTATGAATTCTAACCCTGAGTTTTCTATCTGTTACTCTTGAAGGCATATAGATAAAGCATATAAGCAAAAATGAAAGACAAGAATACAAAAATTATCATAGAACAATAACACAATGACGGGATGTATAAGTACAGAGCCACGTCATATTTTAATAAAGAAGAAACAAAGCGATGTGTTTGCACAGTACTGAATTTACAACGGTGGACAAGGTTGAAAATTGACTGAAAGACTCAATGTGACTGAAATATTAAATGTTTAAAAGATGATGTTTAGATCAAAATGACTATTTCAGGTCAAAATTAGGTATATTAGTGATATAGCTGGTTGCTAGTTGTTGATCATTAACTGCTTTCTTTTATTATCTATCACTGAATGGTGAATGGTAGACTCATATCCTACTGTAGGGTATTGAGGCAATAGTGTTTTAAGAAAAGCATCTAACTAGTCGTCATCTTTAAATACAGAGTTAATAAAGTTGTCAGTGTTTCGATATTTAATAATCTGTTCTTAAATTCTCCTTTCATAAAACGCAAATATATAAAGAAAATATGGCTTCAACTACCTCAGACAAAATCGACTAAGTTAAATTTGGTTATTTTTTAAACCGTTTTGGTTTCATATCTACATGTTTTGTTTATTAATATATATATATATATATTTTTTTTATAGTTTTTCAATTTTTACGATTGAGTACGATTGATACGATCATGAACCTTAAAATGTGAATGATATAGTTGATGGAGTTGAGGAACTCTTGTTTACTCGTGACCATTGGATACAATAAAAAAAAATGGATCTATTGAATAGATTAACTGAATCTGAGACTACTATAATGTGTTATAGTAGTCTCAGACTGAATTGACTTCAAATGATAGCATAGACATTTAACTGTATTATATGTCTCTGATGATAGTAATTAATCGACAACAATTGATCATATAGGAGAAGTCAATTGAATCGACTATACATTTGTGCAATAATAGATAGTAGCTTTTGACAACAGTCTCTGACAGTGTCGAGTCAATCGATTGTCACAATACTTATACATGTCAGTCTACATTTATTCTAGATTTTTTTTTAATTCAGTCAAATCCAGTTGCTCTTCCTTGTCATAAAATGATCGATGTTTTCAATGTATAAAAGTTAAAGATGCCTGATAACGTAAAGATAAAAATTAAAAGTTAAATATATATTGAAGTCGGGATGCGATATTTATTTTATTTTATACAGCGACATCTGTGGCAACTCTCACTTCCGGTAATGCTTTGGCGGTACAAAAAATATTTCAAAATACTATTAGAAAACACAGAAAGAATGCAATCTAATAGAAACACTTAATACTAAGGTAGCTTCATCATTTTGTCAGAAAATTGTCATGTTCCACACTTAATACAATAAGGAGCATACGAAACGTAAAGATACGGGAACAGTGCATGCAGAATTTTGATGTGTTTTTACAAGAAAAAAATTCTGACAAGTCACTAGTTTTCAAAACAATAGCAGAAAATAGATGATAAAGATAGAACCATAAAGATACAACTGTGCATGTCAATTAAATATATCTGTTAAACTCTAAGTCTACAATTTTAAACATCTGAAAATCGACACAACTTTAATTGGATATAGGAAGATGTGCTGTGAGTGCCAATGACTGAATGAGACAACTCTCCATCCAAATAACAATTTTAAAAAAGTAAACCATTATAGGTCAATGTACGGCCTTCAACACATACTTTTAAGCATAGATGACTTACACATGTAACAACTCAGTCAACTGTTTATGTAGTCATAATTACAATATCAAGATCTGGTCAGTGTTGGTATTATGTCTCATTACTGTTGGAGCCTAATTATATCATGCACATTTAAAATGTTTGAAACAAATTCATTTAATACCCCTTATCGCCATTTTCCCCCCTTTACTGGACATCACAAAGTTTCGTGTATAAATCAGGGATCTCCATTGATGAAATTGAACGATGAAGGAACTTTCACCATCATAAACCGTATCTACGCTGTACAGTGTAGCGCGATCGAAAGTGTTTCATCCCTCCACACAAGGATAGGTGAACATGCTAATTCATTGCTTATTTTAATTATATTTATTTGAATTTCATTATAAATACTATATAGAAGTATATATATTTTTAATAATTGCCGTTTGTAACCCTTCAAAGGCCAAGCCTCCATGCCCCCTCCCTTTCCTTTTGTCTCGAATGACCAATAGCTTTCACAAAGGTCCCCATGTAGTTTTCTTGCTATATTTGGTAAATGTTATGGGGGTTAAAAATCATGTGGAGCTTATTTTTCACGGACACTGTCAAATTCAGAAGTCATGAACCCATTACCGGTATGGCTGGTTTGCACCAACGACAAAACGAGTCGTACAGGTTACATAGAAGGTTAAACAGATTTGTAAAGTTGTCAAGTTTTTTAATAACTTTATCTAGCAAATCGATGCTATGCAACATGCATCTTTCGAGTCTGAAGAGAAACCGGAAACGCGGATGTATCAATTTGATTGTAAACTACAAAATGAATTCGGAATTACGATACAATATTTCTTTACAGGAAATATTAAAAGTTTTTACTTTTTAACTTTTAAAGTAATTCTATATTATCGTTACAATACAGCAGTACTCAAGTTATTTGTGATGAAATAATAACTACTGTTTTACGTCTTATTTTATACTTCTTAAAAAGGGGGATGCTGATTGCGTAAGTCAAAATAAAAGCATGTGTTCGACTTGTTAAACTGTGTTACTGGATTATTAATTTATTTATTTAATCTGAATTATTGTAAGCATTTGCGGAAACTTATTTAAATAATTCGACAAATGAATCCTCAGATAATATTCTCCTGTCTGGTTTGTTGATCTACCTGTACAAGCTCAGGTACAAGTGATTAGCGATTTTAATCCGGATATCCCTCAGGCGTTAGAACTGTATTGGATTATACTATAAAAAAGCATGAGGGTTATGCAATTACATGCATTTGATTATAATTGCTAAAAAATGGCGTCAGTCTATAAAAACGATTACAGCTTTGAACGATGGCGGAAGACAATTGAACAATGGTGTGAGTCATTTGATGATGTCGCAAGACATTTGAACAATGGCGGGTCGCCATCGTTAAACAGGCCATGGAGATCCCTGTAAATAACATGAATTATGATGTCATAATAGAAAAGATCTGAAACCGAAATGGAAAAGTGATTGTTGTATGGCGTTAAAAGGTAAAGCAGGACAGATTCTCAGGTCAAGTGGGACATATTTCCAAATACTTGAAAAAGCAATAAGGTGTATATAAAGAAGAAGATGTGGTTTACAACTATAGGTTACCTTATAGCTTTCAACAATGAGCAAAGTCAGCTTTAAAAGGCACCTAAATGACAAATGTAAAACAATTCAAACGAGAAAACTAATTTATGTACTAAAAATGATCTGAAACTTAATAACATGTAACAGCAACAAACGATAACCACTGAATTACAGGCTCCTGGCATGGGACAGGCACATACATGCAGAATCATTTACTAGCATTCAGTTATGATCATTGAACACCCAAAAGCCCGTTTATATTCCCAGAAAATGTTATTTTTTAAATGATCAACCACTGACACAATGACTAATAATCAGGGTTTCTGCTGGCGGTCGCCATTTTCGTAATTTGCGAAAAAATAATAATTGTGGCGATAAAGATTCGTCATTTGCGAAAGAATTTGGCGAAAGAAAAATATATAACGAATTATTTTCCTCCATCTTGTTTATTTACTTTTTTTCGAGTTTCTCAGACTTTACCCGATCAGACAATACTCGGAACTCACCTTGACCTCATTAAGATTTGGACAGAAAATCAATAATCAGCTGATTGCATTTTATGGCTATCGACAACAAAGGACTAATTAATAAAGGTGTTGATTGAATTGTTTGACAAAACGATATGGTTAAATGGCTTCCGGAAAATGTCATATTACAAAAAAATTTTACCACTTTGCGACGCACGTGATTGAAGCAAACTTTTAACGTCTCCTTTTCTTTTTAAAGATAGTTTAGAGAAAAAAAAGCTGTTGTGATGAAAAATGTTCAAAAGGAAGAAAAATCTCCAATTTAAAACTTTAATTATCCTTTGACTTTAATATAGGTAATTGATTAGGGAGACTACTTTAAAGTTGTTTGAGTGACGCACATGTTTCAAGCATAATTTTACGTTTCAACTTGGTCAAGAAAAGAAAACTGTCGTTATGAAAAAAATCTATCCAAAAGCCTGAAAAGGTTGGGAACAACCCCTAGAATAAGAGTAACCCTTCAATGTAATGACTACACATGAAATGAAGGATCAATTTAATGTGGTAAAAGCTTTTGTTTTGTTGTAAAAACCGCTTCTTAGTACAAAAGGGCACATCAGTATATTTCTTTTAAAGAAACTTTCCCTACCAACTATACTGGTATTATAAGATCAAAACATGTCCATGAATTTTGTTATATTCCAGGACTTATATCTTCTGTATTATAAAAAGTATAGTGGCCTCCTCATTTAGAAAAGTTGTTTAAAATACAATAACTATTTTTCCCTTTTAAGTTAAAAAAAATCTGTTCTTGTAAAGTAAATGTTAAGTGTTTATTCATTAAAATGTAGACTCTAAAATAAGTTTGAGAGAATAATCATAGACACAATGCGGCAAAGTCATCTTATTAAAGAAGGAGGGGTGGGCAGAAAAAAAGTTAAATTTGAAACATATGTTACTTGGCGAAAAAAATAATAAAGTGCCGAAAAACATATTGTTTTGGCGAAAGAGGTGGCGAAAAAAATAATTGACTCAGGGGAAACCCTGCTAATAATACATCATGTGCATGCACTGATCAAAAAGACTATGTACTTGAGATATATGTGATTTAAACAAAATAGGTGCCTAAATCAATTTATTTATGGGACAGAAGTTTACTTCAATCTGATTTCCTGCTGCCTTATTGAATAATTATTTCGTCCAAATTATTATTATTTATGGATATTCATGCAAACAGGACACAGAAATCAAATTTCTGAACATTTAACATGTTTAATGAAAAATTAAATGTGATGTAGTTAGTAATCAAAGGTACCAGGATTATAATTTAATACGCCAGACGCACGTTTCGTCTACATAAGACTCATCAGTGACGCTCAGATCAAAACAGTTAAAAAGCCCAGAGATGCAACTAATCGTCAGACCTGTCGGACCTGAGGGGCAGAATCTATGCAGGTCCTGCAAAACTCCTTGCTGTGCAGGACCTGATGGCCGGCAATATTTGAGTATGCTTGGGTCCGCCAAAACTTAATTCCCTGTCGGTCCCGGCAGAGTATTTTGTTTATTAAATTGTGATCATCTTTAATAAAAGTAAATTTCCTGTTCCCTCACTTTTTCTTACTTCGGGAACCAGTATTTCCACCCAGTGACAGTCTTTTTGTACCATGTCCATCTCGCCCCAAACCATTCCGCGTATTTTCATCATGTTTTTGGTTTTAGAAATTCGCTCTTCAGGAAGGAGGTCTTTTAAGCATAGTTGATAAGTTCAGGAAATATGTCATGGCCGATAAAATTTGTAAGTGGGTCGAAACCCAGTAAAAGGCCAAACCAGTCACCTATTCAAGTTGATAAAGCTGTTAATCGGTCCTTGTACGAAAGGAGAAGCGACCTGAAAGGTCATTTTACCCAAAATGGCAAAAGGGGCGATCATGGTTACTTTATAACAACAACATGATGACATGCACAATTTGCATTTCGCTTGGGAAACGTAGCAGTACCAGCGATAATATATATGTAATGAATTATAACATAAAACAAAATCAAAATTAACGTTTGTTCAATAGCATCTCATTTGATTTTTGAATGAAAATATAGGTCTGACAGAAATGTGATGGGTCTGGCAAAACTTGGTACCCTGTAGGCCCCAATGTCTGACAGGAAAATAAACTGTCTGCATCTCTGTAAAGCCAAACAAATACAAAGTTGAAGAGCATTGAGGACCCGAAATTCCAAAAAGTTGTGCCAAATATGGCTAAGGTAATCTACTCCTGGGTGTAAGAAAATCCTTAATTTTTTGAAAAATTCGAAGTTTTATAAGCAGGAAATTTATAAAAATGACCATATAATTGATATTCATGTCAACACTGGAGTGCTGACTACTGGGCTGGTGATACCCTCGGGGACGAAACGTGTGTGTTAATAAAAATATACAGTAAACATTGTATATCTCCCAAGTACGGGGGAGTATACTATAGACTTTATCGTCTATTATATACATTTACAGACATTTTGACTTTACATGTAGTAAACCTTTCTCTTTCTTTACAGTGGTCCTCACCATGTTATTTATAAGAGTCCAACAGTGTAAACCAATATTAAGGATGTCATAGAAAGTGATGGATCTAAAAGACAGTATCAGTATAGAGGATTTGTCAGCTGTTGCTGAAGAAGGGCAGTCAACCAATATAGACAATGAATACTCCTTCAGCCGGAACAAACCTCTGGCTATGTCTACTGTTGCCAGAGGAAACGGGTAAGGAGCAGGTCAATCTCATTTGAAAAATACAAACTTGGTTATATGAGTATGTCAGCAATGTGGAAATTCATTCTACTCCACATATGAGATTACCTTAGATTAAAGAATGAGAAAGATAGAATAAAGATGTGTAGATGTCAATGAGCCAGCATTTACAAATGCTTGACAAGAAAGTGTTTTATGTGCTGTTTTACCACTTGCCTAGGTTAGATTAACATTTATTGATTGATTTTGTTGATTGCATTATGCTGTATTAGCACAAAAAGGCAAGCCTAGAGGTATAGGGGACTTGAACACCTATGTCCTACAATGTAACACCACTAAGGATGAATGAACAAATTCTACTCACCACTTCTATCTTATCAATTTCAAAAAAGAAGCCAATATTTATCATTCAATCTTCAAATATGAACATTGGTTACTTTTTATCAATCTTAACTTATGCATCTTATCTATTGTAGAAATAAGGCACGAATTGGAGATGATGTCAAAAGTGGTTCATTTATTAATAACAATTCTGTCTCTACGCCCCCTGGTGGAGAAAGTAATCCATCCATACATCAGTTGAGATTATCCTTCAGTGCATTTGACCAGTCAAACCTGTTATTGAAGCCCAGAGAAGTGACTGGTAGTAAATCAGAACAGCTCCTTTCACGACAGGATGACAGTTTATTGTCTCAGAATGACTGGGGTCAGCCTCCATATGGAATAGGGTAAATTTACTTAGAAAATTAATAATTCATGAACAAACAGATCACATCAATCACATACACCCTACTCCTGAAAAATGGGATGCACCAACAATAAACAACATATGGTCCAGGTAGTCTGACTCGGTACATGCACAAAATGTTGTGGAGATAAAACAATTTTATGTGTACACAAATTTCCCCTGTATCTTTTCTAGCTCATATGCTGTTAAACTAAAATGCACAATAAAAAGGTACCCATTGCAACTATAAACAGGATGAGCACTAACTTGACCAGAAAAATAAGATAAAAACACATAAATTGGAAAACAGAGTCTTTTAAATGCCACCTACACAACTACAACTGACTATTTAAGATGTTACTAAGATACTTATTTTGTATACTTTGTCCTGATGAAGCCGATCTAATCGGCGAAACATGTCGACAATAAAAGATGCAGTTTACTTAAGTGTTGTTGTCATTGTAGCGGTATTTGATTTTTTTATTTGACAACCCTGCATACCATCTGGTATCCACTTAAGGGAACTCTACCAGCACAAAACATAAGAGGCGTTGGTTCAGCAGCTCTTTATTTATCTTTTGATATTCCATCTGAACCCCTGCATCCCCGGATCCGCCTATACCACACAGCGCCGACCCCACGGCCATCTCTATACTGAGCAAGAACGAAGAATTCCAAGAAGCCAACAAACAACTGATACCATCAATTACTGCCAAGAAACCACCAAACAAAAGGAAAGTTATATGAAGAACAAACAGAGGTCAACATTCCTACAACAGGACGGCCAATTTATCAAGATTTATATGTACCATCATTCTGTGCCATCAGAAAATTAAATGTAAAATTATTTTAGTGTGAAACCTTAAAAAGGATCTTTCAAAAGTCAATGGAGATGACACAAAACAGCCAAGATAGATTTCCAGTACTATTTTAAACCTGCAGCAAATTAAAGTTAAAAGAAGTAAGATACAAAGAACATAAATCCTTCCCACCACCATTTCCAGTTCAACCAACATTGCCAAGAAATTCTGCGACAGTAAACCACTTTACGGCATTCCCGACGCGATTGGAAGTAGTACCTCCGGCCAAAGGGAACCCAGTCGAAGTGGTAGGGGTGTGCCCTATTAGTGTTGTCCAAATTAGGAAGAAACTTTATAAAACTGTACACTGACATTGTACTTACATACATGTTACACAAATTTAATTTCTATTTAAAAACACATTTTATTTATACACTTACCATTATAATAGTTTACAACCATTTTAAAGTTAAAGACAATTCCAAAACTATAGATTAACTCTAAATTTAGTAACTTCATTTGCATTGTACTATGTTTGATTCATTTTCTGTTCAACATTACATAATGATATAGAGTATCCCATAGCAACGTCAACAATGGACAATTATGACGTCACATACATGATACCGTTTTTTTGTACTTCAGGGGTTCTAATTTTGTATACTTTGTCCTGATGAAGCCGATCTAATCGGCGAAACATGTCGACAATAAAAGATGCAGTTTACTTAAGTGTTGTTGTCATTGTAGCGGTATAAGATACTTATGAATAAAAAAAAATCATGTATATATCTGTATAGAATTTGTAAGAGGGGTGTTTTTGTTACATGGGTCAACATTTTTAATTAATTCTACATAGGCGGTAATGGTAACGTTTTCCTCCGTTGCTCAGTCCATATCGTTTACTTGAACATGTGTGATGGCTCATATCGAAGCTGATACATTTATACATGTCTGGTTAAATTTTCGGGGTGGCAAGTGAGATTACTTTTTTCGCAAATAGCTGGACCCCGGAAGATGGTGAAAAATGTCACTCTCCACATGAAATAATCCCAAAATTTTGATCATAAAACTCAATAAAAAAATTGTCCTTTCTAATAATTTATTTCAGGTCAAATCTACATATTTCTTTTCTCATCGCATCAGCTCTATAAAACAGTTCTTATTGTTTATTTATGTCCATTTTTAAAATCACAGCATCCACAATTGTATGGCGGACTAATATTGTTTTTTAATTACGTCATCTGAGTTCCTCATCGCAAGGTCTATTAGGGATCCTGACCCATATTAGATCAGCAAATGTCAGATTCCACTTGTATTGCAGTATGAATTCCTTCGTGACACCTTTTCAAACAATTCTGTGAAGTTTTTTTCCGCATCTGAAATAAAATAAGTTAATTTTTAGTATTTTTAAGTAAGCATGCTTATTACTGTTCCTTATATCTTTTAGTAGAAAAAAAGCACAAAATCCATATGTTATCAATTCACAATTTAGACATTGATTAAGACTTTTTATAGCTTAAAGTGCCATTCAACAAACCTTCATTACCTTACTGACTTTATAAAAATCATCATGTGTAGATGATGAATCATGAAAATATTGTGTTTTTTACTGTAAATAAGGTAGATTTAAGGATTGTTTCACTCAGAAAATAATGTTTTTGATATTTCTTTCTTTCAAAGAAGGAATAGAACATTTTTATTTTTTTATAACTGTTAAGATCATTCACAGACAATTCTAAAACCGGTTTTAGTTTTAAAATCCATCAAGTAATAACCATTTTAGAGTTCTTTTTGTGTGAGTGTTCAAATAGGGAAAAATTGTGCTTTTCTTTGGTGAAGATAACATTGTGACGTCATCGCTTTTGTGACGTCATGACTTTATGATGTCATAATTTAGAATTGTACAAACATAACAGAGTGTGTATTTATTCAATAATGAAAGGGAAAAGGAAAAGAAACCAATACAAGGTTGGTAACCAAGCCCATCTATTGCGTTTTGTATCCCTAACAACAGATCAAGGTTGTGGTGTTAATAATGGTGTTGCTCCATCTACAGCTCCGTCTACACCTCCATCTACACAGGTTTTAAAAAATTTATCTATGCAAGTTTCACCTGCACCACCTAAACTTAAATTTTCTAATTCCACTACAGATTTGACACCTAAAAACACCACAGAATCTGTCTGGTTACCCCGCCTTACAGAAAAGGAATTCAAGCTGTACTCAAAAGAGAGTTACGATAAAAAATCTTATGTAGCCCCCCAAACTGAAAAATGTGCGACTACAGTCAAACTATTAAGACCGCATAAATTGTCAGATGATTATTTAGATGAATATCTGGAGGAGACAAGTACTGAAAATAGAACAGTAGATAGAGATCTTAATATTTTAATGATCAATAGTCTTATAATATGTCATTTAAATAAAAGTCCAAAGTGTGTTGTTCCACATTTTGAACTGGTACAAGAGACTCAATGGGGTCTTGGTTGGATTTGGAAAATGAAGTGTACCAAATGTAAATTTATTTCAGAAAAATATAAACTATTTAGAGAAATTGACACAGGACGTGCTGGTCGCAAGAGTGCTACAATTAACTATGGGTTTCAGACTGGCGTGATAAACTGTAATATTGGTAATGATAGCGCACGACTACTTTTAACTAGTTCATGTATTCCTCCTATGTCAAAAGGAACAATGCAGAGAATAACAAATACTGTTTGTGACAAGGTTGTAAAACTTGCTGAAAATGAAACAGAACAAGTGGTTGAGAGTTTCAGAAAGAGAAATGAAACCTTAGGGTTAAATAAAAATAGTCCTATAAAATTACAAATGGATGGTACCTATCAGAGTGTGCATATAAAAAGTAGGCATAAAATGGGACAAAATGCATCACAAGTTATTGGTATTGCCTGTGAAAATGAAACTGACAATCATGATATCATTGGTTTTCACCTTGTAAACAAACTTTGCTGGGTTGGTGCATGGTTACGCGGTAAAGGTTATGACATTGAATGTCCTAATCATGAGTACTGCACATCAAATACAAATAGGCATGATCCTTTGAGTGAGAAGGATCTTGGGTATGAAATAGGTAAAAAAATTGCTAAACTTGATTTACTTGTGGACTATTGTACTACTGATGGGGATGCAAAAAGTGTACAAGGTTTACAAGAAGCAATGCAAGAAATATTTGACCCTTTATGGTCAGTAAATAGACTGGCAGATACTATACACCGGGGTCAAAGTCAGTTCTGTGAGGTATTGCGAGCAAAATTTAGTGTCGGTATGTTCCCTGGAGCTACAAAGGCCCAGAGGAATGATATTAAAATAGCTTTTGCCAATGATTTAAAATTACGTTCGCATGGTATAATGAAATGTTTATTTGCAAAATATAATGGTGACCGACAACAAATTTCAAAATGTTTGCCACGCATTGTTAAGTCTGTCGTGAATTGTTATAGTGGTAATTGTAGCGATACGTGTAGATGGAGCATAACACTATGTAATGGTGGTATAAAAACTAGTTGGTGGTACAAATCTATTAACCTTAGCAGTCATGGTATACAAAATGGGTCTTTGAAACCAAATAAGACTGACAAATTATTAATAGAATCATTGTTAGAAATGAAACTGTCTCAGACCGCATTAAATCAGATGCAATTTTTCAGCAATACTAATAAGTGTGAGTCCGTCAATAGGACAATTTCTACATACCTACCTAAGAATAAGAATTTTTCTCGCAATGCCTTAGGCCGTGCATCTGCAGCAGTCTTGAAAGTCAATAATAAACGGGATGTTGCATTGGCTAAGACCCTAAAAGCTGTAGGTTGTGGTCTGGGTAGAAAGTCTCGTGCTGTAGTGGCTCTGAAAAAAATACGTAAACGTGAAATATATGATTGTGCATATCAAAAAAGTTTACGTGTCAAATTAAACAGGTTAAAAGCTCGCAAAAAACAGGCTATCGATTTCTTGTTAAACAAGAGAGTGCGAAACAGGTTGATTAGTGGATATAAGAAACATCAGTTAGAACCAAAGCTATGTCAGAATTCAAGTCCGAAAGAATTCGTTCCACAGCCAGGTTGTAGTTCTTGGCCAGATTAACATTTATATTAAAAGGTTACACAATATGGTTTTCTTTCAGCCTTTCAGGAAGCATATTTAGTTATTTATTTATTTATTTACAGAGAATACTAAACATCTTATAATATATTAAAACAAACACTTTTTCAGGAATATATGAGCATGATATGAGTTAGTTGTGTTTTTTTTAAATTAAAAAGTTTGTTTATTTTAAGTTTGTTATGAAAATGGGATAATGGTCCAAGACACTGAAATAAACTTTGTATCAGACAAAAAGACCACTTCATATCTCCCAATGCATGCATGCATGCATCCAACCACAGTACATACAATGACATGAAATAAAATTATAAACAAAATAAAACCATGTAAAATTAATCTTACAACGTCATTCACAGTTTGCCTTTGTAACTCGATGTCATATTTGGATTTTTTTTCTTTCTGTTATTCTTTATTTTGTTTTTTGTTGTCTTATTTAATTAATGACTGTCATACTTTGTTCATTGATTTGTCTCTATGTTTCACTTTCATTTAGTTCTCTCAGACCGCATGTTTACTTCCTTTGATCAGCTGTTGATTGAATGACCCAGTTTTCTGACACAGTAATGAAACCATCAAGAGTTACTCCCCTTGCACTGTAAAAATTAGTAAACACTGTCGAAAAAAACCACATAAATGTTTGCCTGAGCTTATAATCTTGCATAAACATGTTTGCCATGTTTGTTTCAGTGTCTTGGGGGTATGAGGGTGGGCTTTTTTCCCATTTTCGTTTTTTACTTGTGTTAAAAACTTGTATTTTCAGAAATGATTAATGTGGAGGTAAAATGTGCAAAATGTGCAAGGCATGTTTACTACAAAATAATAACAAACCACAATTTCAGATTCAGCATGCAGTTAGTATAAATTGTGCCATGCTCAATATGGGTGGTGCATTGGTGTGAAGCTACACATATTTTTCTTTGATTGTTAATCTCCCGAGGTTCTAAAACAATATGGTCTGTATTCACACACAATGCATTATGACAAAGGTGTGAAGCATCTAAATTTTTGGCTAAATCAGTAGATTTCAATTGCAAAATTTTTGCTAAACGTGCAACATTCATTTTAGTACGTTTGGCATTTGGGTATGTAACATTGATCATCCCTAGAATATAATTATTTCTCCTCTGAGTGGCCCCAGTCCAAATAATGCATGTCCCATTTTCTGCCTCTTTATTGTTTATAAGTATAAAATTGGTATATTTTTGATAAAAATCAAAATTATTGGAAGCCATTTTGTATTCTTTTTAATCAAATAGCACTAAAAGAGTGTAACTGACCTCGATTTCAGCAGCTCCCATCCGAAATTGTGATCATTGAACCATGAAACACTCCAACACCTTTGAAATAATAGTTCACAATTTGGGTCAACATTTTTAATTAATTCTACATAGGCGGTAATGGTAACGTTTTCCTCCGTTGCTCAGTCCATATCGTTTACTTGAACATGTGTGATGGCTCATATCGAAGCTGATACATTTATACATGTCTGGTTAAATTTTCGGGGTGGCAAGTGAGATTACTTTTTTCGCAAATAGCTGGACCCCGGAAGATGGTGAAAAATGTCACTCTCCACATGAAATAATCCCAAAATTTTGATCATAAAACTCAATAAAAAAATTGTCCTTTCTAATAATTTATTTCAGGTCAAATCTACATATTTCTTTTCTCATCGCATCAGCTCTATAAAACAGTTCTTATTGTTTATTTATGTCCATTTTTAAAATCACAGCATCCACAATTGTATGGCGGACTAATATTGTTTTTTAATTACGTCATCTGAGTTCCTCATCGCAAGGTCTATTAGGGATCCTGACCCACATGTGACTTTCACAACAAGTTTTGTCAAGATTTTAATACAGGCCTTTCTAGCTTTCAACCCTTCGGTCCTATTTAAATGTCTAAATTTGCTTATTTTGGTTTTAGGTCAGGAGGATATGAAGCCAGTAGAAATTCTTCATTGGGTTTAATTCAGGTGGATGCAATGAGTGGTAAGTAAATATATTTTTAAACAGGCTCTTAAGGAGGGTGGGTATGCTGTCTTCCATCCATGAGTCTGTCAATCTGTCACCCACCAATGAAGTTGGCATCAAGCTTCTAGTGAGAATACTATTCTGTTTGATGCATTTGTCATCCTTGACTCAAACTTTCTGGTTATATACATTCTTACTTTTACATGTATGGGCCATTGAACATTTTTTTTGTCCCATTCTTCTCAAGAACTACAAAGTAGAGCTTTCTGAAAATTTGTATCGTGCATCATGTTAGCATGCTTCCTTTGATACTTTTCCACGTCCAATGTGCATCAACTTTCTGTTTACTGATTCTGCATAATTGAATTTATATCAGGACCTACAAACTTGCTGTGATACTTTGAAACAGCAACCCAACAATACAACAAACTAAAAGGACATGTTGAGGTCAGCACACAATCTAAAGATCTCTATACAGTTTGCCTCTTTATCGCACTGAGTAACTATTGGGACAGAATCATGAACTTATGACATGCTTAACTTTAGTCTAGTTTTCTCATATGTGTTACGGCCTGAGCTCAATCAACTTTAACAAAACAAATCAAACACATTGAGCATCAATGCCATATCAGTTGAATTTATGTTTGAATTTTTAAATGTAATATTTGCTGCTTATTTAAACCAAACATTTAATTACAGTTTATGTACCAAGTAAACTATTTATTCCCAGATTTAACTGGTAGTGAATTTAATTTATACATGCCTGGTATGGATCAGACAAAGACTGGAAATAGATCTGTTCAAGGATCCAGTAGCACAGAAAATAAGACTGGTACCTCTTTGCAAAGTGCCAGTCAAGGAAACAGCTTGGGAAACAGTCAGCACATCAGTGATAATCAGCCAGCCTTTTTCAGGTTTGATAACATGCTGTTTTTTCTTGTTTTTTTTTAAGGTCACATACAAGGGAAACTGAAAAGGGCAATGAGATTGATATTCTTGACCTTGACTGCCTTACATTATGCAGCAGTGTTGAACAGAGATGAAATGTTTAACCTGCTTGTTTTTGAATACTATAAAAAATTGCATTGGAATTACTCTCACATGCAATTCCTATAGTTATATCAAACTGATATCAGCAATTTCTGAAATATCAATTATATATATCTTTGTATTGTAAGCACTTATCAGAGGTAATATATCAGCAATATTGGGTCTAGTTGCAATCAATGGCAACCAACTATTTTAAAAGAGTTTTGCCCCTTGGAAATAATAATTATATGAAAAATTCTATTGTAAGCTTTTTAGCTCACCTGGCCCAAAGGGCCAAGTCAGCTTTTCCCATCACTTGGCATCCGTGTTCGTCATCGTTAACTTTTACAAAAATCTTCTCCTCTGAAACTAATGGGCCAAATTTAACCAAACTTGACCACAATCATCATTAAGGTATCTATTTTAAAAAATGTGTCCGGTGACCTGTCTATCAACCAAGATGGCCGCCATGGCTTCAAATAGAACATAGGGGTAAAATGTAGAATTTGGCTTATAACTCTGAAACCGAAGCATTTAGAGGAAATCTGACAGGGTAAATTTGTGTATCAGGTCAAGATCTATCTTCCCTGAAATTTTCAGATGAATCGGACAACCAATTTTTTGGGTTGCTGCCCCTGAATTGGTAATTTTAAGGAAATTTTGCTGTTTTTGGTTATTTTCTTGAATATTATTATAGATAGAAATAAACTGTAAACAGCAATAATGTTCAGCAAAGTAAGATCTACAAATAAGTCAACATGACCAAAATGGTCAGTTGACCCCTTAAGGAGTTGTTGCTCTTTATAGTCATTTTTTACCAATTTTTCGTAAGTTTTGTTATCTTTTACAAAAATCTTTTCCTCTGAAACTACTTAGTCATATTTAACTAAAGGAGTAGGTTCAGTAAGACCCCTTTTTGGCCCCAAAATATAGCAGTTTTACAAAATTGTTAAAATGTAAACCTTTAGTTATTAATTGGACAGTAGAATGCTTCTGCTACATAAATATGGGCTGTTTTTGACAATACAATGCACATATATCCGGTACTAGCACCATTAAGTCATGCTAAATTACTGAAATCCTCATAATTCTAGCATTTTAGTTAAATTTTGGACGGTTTTCGTGTAAAACGAAAGTGGCCGCATTCGTGTTCATCCTATATATTGAAATGTAAGTTGTATTTTATGATATAACATAACATATATAAAGGTTGAGGATGAACACGGATGCGGCCACTTTCGTTTTTACCAAAATCCATCCGAAAAGTAACATTTGTCGGCATATTAGGTAGATTTTTCATATTTGAGCTTGAATCGGATCGTTTTTAATGACTAAATCTGTTAAAATCTTTCACATAAACTAATTAATTCAAATAAAATAGACACTTAAGTGTTGAAAAAGTGGTCAAAATCTTTCCTCAGATGAACCTGAAATTTGAGGCCAAAATCGGTCCTTACCGGACCTACTCCTTTATCCACAATCATAATTAGGGTATCTTGTATTAAAAATGTGTCTGATGACCCGGCCAACCAACCAAGATGGCCACAAGGGGTTTAATTGTTAATCAAGTCAATATCTATCTGCCCTGAAAGTTTCAGATGAATCAGACAACCGGTTGTTGGGTTGCTGCCCCCCAATTGGTATTTTTTATAGAAATTTTGCTGTTTTTGGTTATTATCTTGAATACTATTATAGATAGAGATAAACTGTAAACAGCAATAATGTTTAGCAAAGTAAGATCTACAAATAAGCCAACATGACCAAAATGGTCAGTTGACCCCTTAAGGAGTAATTGCCCTTTATAGTAAATTTTTCACAAGTTGTTAATGTTTTTCAACTTTAACAATTTTCATTAATTTGGTAAATTTTTGTAAATTTTCACAAAATTTGTTCCTCTGTATCTAAAGGGCCAAGTTTATTATAGATAGAGAAAATTGTAAGTAGCAAGAATGTTCAGTAAAGTAAGATCTAGAAACACATCACCATCACCAAAACAGAATTTTGTCATGAATCCATCTGTGTCCTTTGTTTAATATGCACATAGACCAAAGTGAGCAACACAGGCTCTTTGGAGCCTGTAGTTTCAAATTTATTATAATATATGCAACACAGGGGACCTTGGAACTTGATTAGCTTTATAGCTTTAACTATTCAAATTCATGCAGTCCTTAAATAATAAAATAAAAATACTTTACAAGTATGGATATTTAATTTTATCGTTTTGCATAAGACTGCTTACAAGCCTACATAAAAGGAGTAGGTTCAGTAAGACCCTTTTTTGGCCCCAAAATATTGCAGTTTTACAAAATTGTAAAAAAGTAAACTTTTAGTTATTTATTGGAAAGTAGAATGTTTCTGCTACATAAGTATGGACCAGGGCTTCCAAAACGGTCATATATTCCGGTCATTTGTATAATGTCCGGTAAAAGACCGGCTGGTAAAAGCATGAAACGGTCATATACTTTTTAGTTTTCAAGGCTTTTTCGGTCATTTTAATATAATTCACGATCTTTTTGACCCAACATTTAGCCTTTAACAGCCATACATTTCCGGTCATAAAAGTGACACGTTGATTAATTACTATCAAAACAACCCTTACTTCAATACTTTCTAATTTTAATCAAGGCTAATTAGTTGTTGGACAGCTGAAAACTACCTGTTCAGGTGACAGGTAAACTAATTTCAGTACCGGACATAGTATAAATTAATCGGTCCATTCTCAATTACTTTCGTACATTTCAGCGGTTTGTATCTAATTGATTTAGTCCAAAAGATCAAATTTATAATAAATACATTGATAAACTTGATTTGATGAAACATTTAAAAAGGTTTTACATGAAAAAATCGTCAGAACTACGTTGTATTAACAAGAACACGTGTGCGCATGTGCACAGGTGGGAAATTCAATTATGCATCCTACATTTCTTCAAAATTCTAAAACTATCATTGATACCTGTACCTAACGTTCATTTCAAGTATTTTGTTGAAGAAATAACGTGGAAAGAGCTTTTTCGCTCAGTCGTGCTATGTAAACGTACACGGATTTTACGTATCCGTTTATGGTCCATGTTTTACCATTGTCAAGTCAACATCCGGTTTTGAAAAATGTGACTTTAAAAACGAAAATAAAGTTCTAGACAACGTCAATTTGCACAAATAAAGAGTCTAATACAGATTTGAACACACTGATGTGCACACTTTGAATGATGCAATGCCAATTTTAACAGTTTATGTCAGAACATCAAATTCATATCAAAGTAAATTTCAATTTCGTTTTTAATCTAAATTTATGTCATTCATTGGGATGGCCATCTGATTACCATAATTGCCTTTTGTGACTTAGTCTTGGGGATTAAAATTCGGATTAGATATAAAATGTCCGGCTGGCTCAGAAAAATTTTGGAAGCCCTGGTATGGACGGTTTTTGACAATACAATGCACATATATCGGGTACTTGCATCATGAAGTCATGCTAAATTACTGAATTTTAGCATTTTAGTTAATTTAGACGGTTTCCGTCTTAAATGAAAGTGGCAGCATTTGTGTTCATTCATAATATTGAAATGTAAGTTGTATTTGATGATAATACATAACATATGTAAAGTTTGAGGATGAACACGGATGCGGCCTTTTTCATTCTTGACAATAACCTTCTGAAAAGTGACATGTTTTGGAATATTTGATAGATTTTTCATATTTAACCTTGAATCGGAGCGTTATTAGTGTCTCAATCAGTCAAAATCATTCACATAAACTATTTGAATTAATTGAAATAGTCACTTAAGTGTTTAAAAAGTGTTCAAAATCTTTCCTTCGATGAACCTGAAATTTGAGGCCAAAATCAGACCTTTCCGGACCTACTCCTTTGCTATTCGTTGAACATTTAAAAAGTGGTTAATCTGTACGCACTAAACCCACAAATAGGTAACCCACAAATAATAATGAATCCACTGTATTTGCATACTTGTATATATATATATGCATAAAAACAAAATGAATATAAAAAATGTAGAAGTAGTGAGATCACAATGAGCAGCACAAGTGTTCAACCTCCCCTTTACCTAGGCTCACCTTTAAGTCTGAGTTCGTATAAATGGTCAGTCCTGTCAGTCCTATCGGTCAAAATGAGGCTCGGATTAGTATATTGAAAGCTAGTGTCGGTCCACATGAACGATGTAAAAACGGCCGTTGCAGTGCCTTTTTTATCAGTAATTAGTTGTACCGCAACTAATTCCAATTAGTGTTTACATCGGTCTTCAGATGTACCTGCTGCTAATTTCCGGTACTGGTTTCCTGTTATAAACAAACTAAAACCTATGGAAACTAAAGTGCCGATCTACATGTGGCCTGCTAAATTTGTTCATGGCAAACAATCGGCGATTGAAATCTTAGATGGAGATAACAAATACCGAGAAAATGATTCAGATGATGAAATGGATAGAGAAAATGACTTTAATTGAACAATCAGGAGATCAGAACTGGTCCTTCATTATTAATTTGTCCGTGGCTGTGAAAAATAAAACTAATAATAATAAAGTTACTATTGGATAAAATATGTTATTATTTTTATTTTAGGATCAAATTGACAGATTTTTTTAGGACTGGCTAAAATTTTGTAGGACTGACAAATAATCTTGCTTTGTCGGTCCCATGAACTCTGTTAAGTGCTGAAACAGCTTAATGCAATCAACAAATTCAATAAAATAAATGTTAATCTAACCTAGGCAAGTGGTAACCCACAAATAATAATGAATCCACTGTATTTGCATACTTGTATATATGCATAAAAACAGAATGAATTTAAAAATTCTTTGATAACATGTCCATGACTCTAAACACTAAGATTCCGTCTAAAATGATCATGGTCAGGTTTTATTCCTGATAACCAGCTTTGGAATAAAGGAATCAATCAATTATTATACAGTTAAGGGTGTTCTGTCTCTCCCACACATCTAGTTCTTTCATTTACATCATTTCTAATACCCGATGTTTTCAGACATGATGTAGATACAGTTAAGAAGAAGCCTTCAGATAAACCAGCACCAGTCCCTGAAGGACCTGTCAGACAGTCACTGGTGTTTCAGGAAATGTTCAGCAATCAGCATGATGGGGATGTGACCGTACCAGAGGTCAACATAGACGAGGAGCTGATGCAGTTAGATGATGATTTCAGTGACTTTGATGACACTGGTATAGAGGATGTAGATTGTGATAAGAAAGGTAGATAATTATACAATAAGATCTAGTGACTTTGTTTTGTGATAAGAAAGGTATATAATTATACAATAAGATCTAGTCACTTTGATTTGTGATAAGAAAGGTAGATCCTCATACAATAAGATCTAGTCACTTTGATTTGTGATAAGAAAGGTAGATCCTCATACAATAAGATCTAGTCACTTTGATTTGTAAATAATATTCATGATTCAATTTTTGTCGAGCCTGCAACTTTTGTTGCAGAAAGCTCGACATAGGGATAGTGGTCCGGCAGCGGCGGCGGTGTTAGCTCACTTCTTAAAAGCTTTATATTTTAGAAGGTGGAAGACCTGGATGCTTCATACTTTGTATATAGATGCTTCATGTTACGAAGTTTCCGTCAGTCACATGTCCAATAACCTTGACCTCATTTTCATGGTTCAGTGACTACTTGAAAAAAAAGTTCAAATTTTTTGTAATGTTGAAGTCTCTCTTATTATAAGTAATAGGATAACTATATTTGATATGTGCGTACCTTGCAAGGTCCTCATGTCTGTCAGACAGTTTTCACTTGACCTCGACCTCATTTCATGGATCAGTGAACAAGGTTAAGTTTTGGTGGTCAAGTCCATATCTCAGATACTATAAGCAATAGGGCTAGCATATTCAGTCTATGTAAGGTGTACATGTCCAACTGGCAGGTGTCATCTGACCTTGACCTCATTTTCATGGTTCAGTGGTTATAGTTAAATTTTTGTGTTTTGGTCTGTTTTTCTCATACTATATGCAATAGGTCTACTATATTTGTTGTATGGAATGATTGTAAGCTATACATGTCTAGCGGGCAGATGTCATGTGACCTTGACCTCATTTTCATGGTTCAGTGGTGTATGGAAATATTTTATGATCTTTATGTCAGTCGCGCTGGTTTTATTTAACCGTGACCTCATTTTCACGGTTCATTGCACAGTGTTAAGGTTTTGTGTTTTGGTCTATTTTTCTTAAACTATCAGTAATGGGTCAACTATATATGTTGTATAGAAGCATTGTTAGCTGTAATTGTCTGCCTGGCATGGTTCATCTGACCTTGACCTCATTTTCAAGGTTCATTGGTCTTTGTTTAGTTATCTTGGTTAATGTTAAGTTTATGTGACAATTGTAATAAAGCTTAGTTTTATACTTAGGACTATCAACATAATATCAATGATTAGTATAGAAGGCGAGACATTTCAGCGTGTGCACTCTTGTTAAGTTTTCCTATTATAGGTAGTGAGACCTTGGTCTAAAAAAATTCAAAATATTAGGTAGTGGTAAACGGAATGAACAAACTTAATAGTGTAGTAAACAGTCTGTTAATGACTTGCACTATAAAAATAAGGAGATGTGCTATGATTGCCAATGAGACGAACTATCCACCAAAGATCAACTGAAGTAGATGTAAGCAATTATAGGCAACAGTGCAACCTTCAACAATGAGTAAAACCCCTACTGTATAGTCCCCTGAATAAGGCTAGTTTTTGAAGTGGTTTGTACCCTTTTAAAGGATTTGCTTATTTTAACTGTTACAGAAGAAATTCTTAGTAATAGTGCTTTGTATTATTTGACTATTACAGATGTGACACAAGATAATGGTGTTTTAGATTCTATCTATCTTAAAATGATGTCTAGCGGTGGAGATGGAGCAGAACTAACACAGAATACCAAGTTATTTCCCAGTCTTAGTAAAGTCACTCTTTTTGATGGTATGTTGTTTTGAAATATTATCTTAAAAATCATTATTAGAAATTTTATATAGAAGCAAATTTTGACCTACAAAACTATTTCATCAGTTTTCCTCACATTCTCATCAACTTTGAATTATAGTTGACATATTAAGGAAGGAAGTCTTTTATTTTGATGCTGTGTGCCTAGTTTTTAGCTTGATTATTATAAAATTTAATAAAAAAAGAAAAATACACAAAAATAATATCACAAATAACTGAAATTTTAAGACTTTAAAAATAATTATGGTACTGTAAAAAAGATATTTCCACAAAAAGCAGATCAAGTTTAAATGAGGACACATCATTTTTACCGTTATTGAGTTATGACTCTCTATATCGCTATATGCTAAAGGGGGAAGTCATTATTTGTGTTCCATGGACATCTATCTTAATTATCATCATATGGTTGGATTTTGTCAAATTATGCTTAAAAACAGTGATGATGAGTTAGGTAAACGTCCACTGGATACAGATTTAAAAAAAAGGGGGGGGGGGGGTCACCATCTGTGTCCCATGGACATCTACCTCATTTATTTATTTCATTGTCCCATATATATCCCAGTATACTTCCTGTAATTACTACATAACATATACAGTAAAAAGCCATTCTACACCATTTTTAAAGGACGCCATTTACCTGTGAAAGGTAAGTTTCAGGTTGAATAGTAGATGAAATATTTCTTTTCTAACATTAACATATAGAAATTTGAATGTTTTTTAAGTTAACCAACCATTTAATGCATTGAATGAGTTAGTGTAGATTTTTTTATTGGAAACAAGTTTTTATGTGCTGTACATTGATGTAATAAAACATGTTGCTTAGTTTGCTTTATATTAAATATGATATGTATATTACAGCATTATGTAAAATTAATATTTAATAATACCCTTACTCTAAAAATGGAGACTGACTATATGGCTATCACCTTGTCCGTCCATTTGTCTTAACACATTTTGCTGACACACTTTATCTCAGGTATTTATGAACAGAATGATTTAATATTTGATCAGCAGATTGACAACGCCATGGCTAAAAATGAAAAAGACAAACAAACAACAGCACACACGACACAACATAGAAAACTAAAGAATAAACAACACAAAACCCCACTAAAAAACTAGGGGTGATCTCAGGTGCTCTGGAAGGGTAAGTAGATCCTGCTCCACATGCGGCACCCGTCTTATTGCTTATGTGATAACAAATCTGGTAAATAGTCTAATTCGGTAGGTCACATTCATGAAAGGGAAGGGGATTGTAGTTACGATGTAAGGAACATATCCGATATCATTTGTGAAACGGTTATTCCAGTAGTTTTTGATGGAGTTGAAGTCCAATCAACTTGAAACTTAGTACACATGTTCCTTATGATATGGTCTTTGTAATTTTAATGCCAAGTAAGAAATTTTGAACCCAGTTTCACGGTCCATTGAACATAAAAAAATTATAGTGTCTACTTAATAATCATCTCCTGCTTAACATATGATTCTAAACTTGTTTTCAGTTGTACAAATTAACACTGATGGGCATTTGGTATCATGCCAGCGTTAACAGTGTCTATGGAAATTTAGCCTTGAAGATGCAATAACATTCTACCAATCCATATTTTAATGACAAACAGAATTTAAAAGCATGTCATGTTTGTTTTTTCTTGACCAGGGATAGTGACAGACATAAAGCATATACAGATAGAGTAAAAAAGAAAAAAATATATTTATTAAGATAAAATATTTTGAAAAAAAGAAGATAATGCACAACATTAATTAATTTATTTTTATTTGTTTTATTCTGTAGAAATAGGCAGTAATGATGATTTAAGAGATGTGGAGGGAAAGCAGACTGGACAAAGTAGTGAGATTGATACAGAAGATGAACTGGAAATGGCTAGACAGGTAAAACATTGTCCTTTAACTGGACTTCAGACAGGTAAAACATTGTTCATTAACTGGACTTCAGACAGGTAAAATATAGTCTATTTAATGGACTTCAGACAGGTAAAACATTGTCCCTTAACTGGACTTCAGACAGGTAAAACATTGTCCCTTAACTGGACTTCAGACAGGTAAAACATTGTCCATTAACTGGACTTCAGACAGGTAAAACATTGTCTATTTACTGGACTTCAGACAGGTAAAACATTGTCCCTTAACTGGACTTCAGACAGGTAAAACATTGTCCATTAACTGGACTTCAGACAGGTAACAGGTAAAACATTGTCAATTTACTTGACTTCAGACAGGTAAAACATTGTCTATTTACTGGACTTCAGACAGGTAAAACATTGTCTATTTACTTGACTTCAGACAGGTAAAATCTATTTACTTGACTTCAGACAGGTAAAATCTATTTACTTAACTTCAGGCAGGTATAACATTGTCAATTTACTTGACTTCAGGCAGGTAAAACATTGTCAATTTACTTGACTTCAGTCAGGGAAAACATTGTCACTTTTCTTGACTTCAGGAAATACTTTTGCTGTTGGATATATGTAAACCCATAAAACATTATTTATCCACATAGTTAAATTTTGTTTCATTTAATTTCACAATCAAATGATTCTTATTGAACAACATATTAAATGTCTGAATTTTTTTTCAGTCTATGGGTTTAGAAAGAGAAGTAGGAGCTGGTCAGTGTTCAGATAACCGTGCCTCTATACCCAGGCCAGGTTTGTTTACATGCATTGCTACACAAACAGAAAAAAAACTCATAATATGTTTTGTCAATAAATTCTCTTATGAAATAGCATTGACAATTAGTGAGAAGATTTCATGATCAAAAAATAAATAACGTTATTGATTTAAATGAAAGAAATTATTGATAAATTATAAGTTGATGTGTTTCTATCAGTCCTCAGTATTTATCTGTAGTAACTACCAGATTTCAGAAGTTAAAAGTAATATTTTTTTAAATTAGGAAATATATAGATCTCTTACAGACAAAGTTAATTTCAATTATCTTTAATAAGGTGTGGAAGGAACCAGTCAGCAGGAATCATCTGGTACACAGATGTCAATAGCCATGAGACAATCAGCTGAAGGTGATGTAGTTACCTCCCCTGTTCCTGGTGATGGTGGTGGAGGTGGGGATGGCAGCAGTGGATCAGACAAGTGAGTTATCTCCCTTACCAATGTAAACAGTAATTTGTCTTGCATGTTATACACTACAACCAAAAATAATCAGTAAAGATTTCAAACACACAATAAAAATATTTCATAATAACCATGAAAAACTGCAAACATATTTGAGATCATCAGTGAAAAATTGTTTTAAATTAGAAATGAAATAAGTTTTTGACATTTTTTTTTAATTTTGTATGAAGTACATGTATATTGCATATTTTTCAAAGTCAGAAACACCTTTGATCTCTGACTGTAGATTCTTTAATACCATCAATCAGAACAGGTATATATTGATAGCCACCATAACTCACAGTCACCATATATATTTCTGTTCTGGTAGCTTATAATGAATGTCTTTTGTATCTTTGTCCCAGCTGATCAAATTAATCATTAACATTCATGAATTTACAGCGAAGACACAAGACGATCAACTGATGCCAAAAATTTTCTTGATACCTTCCGATCAAACTTCAAACCTGTGATGCCTCCACCATCAGGAAGTCTGGATATTGAGGTAGCTTCATATGTTTTTTTTAATAGGGTTTAATTGTTCTTTAGAATTAAAATTTATTGCATTTTCTGTTTATGGTGTCTAGTCAAGCTTTATATTGAAAATATCATAATTTATTTGAATTCGTTGTAGATTAATCTTCTGTGTAAAACTTAACAATGAATCAACATGTTTTATATAGAATTCAAATTGTCTGGAGTAAAGGTTTTAGTTAGGATCATTATCTGATTTTGATTTATGTTAATGATCCTTACATTTATTTTGATTAGCAATATGTAGTTTCAGTAAGTAAATTATGTGTGGCTGCACTAGGGTTAGATATTATTCTATCTGAAGGCTAGATAGTCAACTGTTATTAATGGGTGTAGGACATACTACAGTTTTCTCTCTTATTATATTACTATGTTGTACAATATATTGTTAATTATGTTGAGGTAAATAAATTGAAAATGCAATCCAAATTGATTTCCATATCACTGATACATGTGTTTATTTGATTATTAGCCATTAAAGTTATTAGAAACAATTCATCAATCCATTTTATATTTTGAGTTATACAAATGTCAAAATCCTAAAACTCTGCGTACTGTATCAACACCAAAAATTTGTTTTTTTTAAATTTTAAATCATTCCTGATATCAGTATTATGATTAGCAGAAATTATTATGATTAGCAGAAATTATTTTGATTAGATCTTGACTTGAGTACATGTATCTTGTATCAGTATTCAGTGATATGTTAATTTCTAGAGAAGGTAAAGGATATATTGACAATACAAATTAATTTCACTATTGCTCTCTTCATGCAAGCTTTATATTTCATCTTTAATTGGTGTTTGGCACCTGTTTTTCATCTCTTATTTCTGTTTCAATATCATTATTAACTTGATATTTGAGTTTCTTCTTCTGATTTGATAGAAATACATCAATCACGGTTTACAAAAGAAAAAATGAGCCTGCAGGAAATTTTCTATGTTCCCATGATTCATTAAAAATGTGACAGTTTTTGTAACCTTGACAACAATACAATGTGTATATTAGAATTCTGACAAGGATTAAATTTAAATTGATTATTTAGAATATGAGTTTATATTGAAATAGAAACTGATAGTAGTAAGAATGTTAAGAATGTTGAGCTCTACCAATTGTACATATATGTACAAACTGTCAGACAACTTCTTATAGGAGTTATTGCACTTAAATGAATAATATGATGACTGGTTATAGTTTATCTGCAAGGAGATAAGATTTGGCTAAGAAATCATGTAAATAAAGTACAGTTAATGCTACATGTAACTAGATGTCTAGGCAAAACTGGTATACCTAAACTTTATTCTCTCAATTTTGATTGGTATTGCTGATCATGCTCTGGTTTTTATGCCCCACCTACGATAGTAGAGGGGCATTATGTTTTCTGGTCTGTGCGTCCATTCGTTCGTTCGTCCGTTCGTTCGTTTGTCCGTCTGTCCCGCTTCAGGTTAAAGTTTTTGGTCAAGGTAGTTTTTGATGAAGTTGAAGTTCAATCGACTTCAAACTTGGTACACATGTTCCCTATGATATGATCTTTCTCATTTTAATGCCAAATTAGAGATTTTACCCCAATTTCACGGTCCACTGAACATAGAAAATGATAGTGCGAGTGGGGCATTCATGTACTGAGGACACATTCTTGTTTAAAAGTATTTTTTATGGTAAATTGGTAACAACAATATTTAATATAAATTTTGATAGGAACAAAGAGTGAAGCCAATGGGAGATGATCTTTTAACAGAAAAGGGCATGGACAGATATTCTAATTATCAGGTATTCATATACAATATATATACAGTCTGGTGCATTTGAGGTCACTGAAAGCAAATCACCACTTAGAAATTTTACATGGGTCATTAACAGTTGTCTACAGGAATAATTTTAGTTCATACTGTTTATGTTAAACATTTGGATTCCTAAAACTTATTGTCTGGTTTTCTTTTTATTAGATTTTTCAATAAGTTCCCTGTTGAATTATACAAATATAAGATTTGAGTATGCCTATAAATTAATAACAGATTTTAGATTCAACTACTATAAAATGTAATGATCAATTTACACTGTTTTGGAAATGTGCAACACCCTCAGTCAGACATTGGCATTTCTTAAGATAAATATAGCATGTATTGTGTAAGGTTTGTTTTGTTAAAACATTCATAGTACATAGAAAAGGCTCTTTGAAAACAATAACAATCTATAGAGGAAATGATTTTAGAATTTCTCAAACACTTTTACTGAACAAATTCACCCACCCATAGATGAGATTTTAAATCACCTCCCTGAGCTCCATGTGTTTTTATTGAACAGCCCATTACAAAAATTAACTATTCAAACAATCATCTATATGTTACAGGCACACACCATGGAAGAAGAGTCACTATTACAGTCCAGGTATTTAGCTCCAATGTTTAATGCTACTGAGAATACCTCCCAATTAAGATGGAGTGTAGACAACACAGCAGATTACCAGACAGACCCTGGAAACAGACTGGAAGCCTCTGGTTTTAATGCTGAAGATGTGTTTTCTGTATGTCATACATTTATTATAATAATATCTTTTGTTTTTATTTTTGTCCAAACTTTTAATTCTCATAAGAAAACAATGAATTGCCTACATTTGAAAGCAGAAGTTCTGACTAGTGCCCTACAAGGTATTCTATTTTATCTTCCTTTATAATTTTCATTCAAAATTTGAAATGTAGTTTTTAATGAAATTTCTTACTTTTCTGAAGTAACTATAACATATTTTCTAACTTAGGGTAAATGTAATTATAATTTAATTGAAGCTTGTGATAAAATTGACATGTAATTAGTTACTTTTAATTTGAAATTGGCTTATTGTCTGTCTATAACTAAAAGTTATTGTGGAAATCCATATAAATGTGATGATGGTAATTTGTATGTTTGACAGAATCAGCAGGATGATAACCCTTTTGGAGAAGTGAATAACTCCTTTGGATCATTTGGAGCCAGTCCTCCTCCTAGACAAAGTCATGATATGACTCCACCTGGAGATATGACTCTGGAGCCACCTGTTAGTCCTCGGACAAGTGTAGACAGTAAATCTTATCGTAGCAGTAGCAGTCCTCCTAAGTTTGACCAACCAAAGTTCTCTACAGCTTCCCCTCAGACAAGACAGTCTTTGAGGAATAGTCAGAAATCATTACAGGAGGCTAAACTAGCAGGTAAAGAAGAATTTTATATTTGTGGCTCAAACAAAAAAATCTGACTTTAGACGTGTCAGTTTCTTTTGAATAATAAAAAAGGATATAGAATCATACTAGGAGGGCACGTTTGCCATGTTGTTCAGATCAGAAGTACCTGTTTTTGTACTATCAAACTTCCAGGAACCAGTAAACTTTAATATGCAATAAAAACTATGTTGAATTTTTCAGCACAAGTCAGGATAAGATATAGTTTAGACATGAAATGACAGCCACTTTATTTAAACTTGAGACAAAGTAGCCATTAACATTGGAGAATATAAAATAGAAAGCAATTGGGCAATGAGTTAGTTGTCTTATACTTTGTGGTAATTGTTTATTTTTTTTCCAGAGAAAACTGGAGTAGATTTGGCTTATGTTAGTTCTCTGTCAACTGAAGCTGCTGAACAGAAAGCTTTAGTAGATGAAATGGTAGCACAGGGAAACCTTGGTGTTAATTTTACTGTTCATGAGGATTTTATGTCAGCAGGTTATTTTATTTTTACTGAAAATAATATTGATGAAAACTAATTTGATTGAATTTAGAAATATTATAATTTTCCCCTTTTGAAATGTGGTGCTGGAAACATAGATATACTGGGTATTCCTAAGACTGGTTTTGTATGACTACATCTAGAGAAATGACTGTAACTACTGGACAATTGTGGACAGTAATTTTGTATCGTAGCAGGTGTATTTCACAACTACAGTTCTTTGCCAGATTTTATTTTTATGTATGGAAAGATTATAATGTGTTCTATTCTAATCATTCATGCAGTTGAAAGAGAATCATTTTATGACACCATTTCAAAGAATGACCTGTTCACTTATCTATTTGACAGTTGGCGGAATAATTGGTCCTTAAAATTGATTCCTTAAACGTAGTGCTATTAAAAGTCAAAAGAATGCGGCACTATAGTGTAGTTAAAACATATTGCATAGAAAATTTATCACAACTAAACTATTTATTTCAGATCGGGCAAAAGACTTTTTAGACACAGATGAAAAAGAATTTGAAAAAGAAAATATTTTCAGAGAGGTATGATTTAACTTTAAATATACAAGTAAATTAGATATTCTCAAATTAGTGTTTAACCTTTATGACATATTAGGACATAGTATCAACTATTCTTCATATTACTCATGTCTCTCAGATTATATGGAAACCATGTTCTTAGTATAAATGCAATTTATATGACCAACCAACAGCAGGTTTTTTGGGGACATTTTTGGGGGTAATTTTGCTTGTCCAAACTATTGATATGATTGCAGGAATAAGACTTGTTTAAACTTAGCAACCAAAAAATAATGGTTTATATTTTCATAAATCGATTGTTTTCTTTAAGAATTTAGCATATTGATGTGTTCGCTTCATATATTTTTGTTTGTACCAATTTTCATGGATTGAGGAGTGTGGTGGATATTTGATTTGATGGATTTGCCTCAAACCTGCCTATCAAAAATGTGTACTTGGTCATTGTTGGTTGAACATTAACAATTCACAGTTCAACTTTACCCATGAAATCTATGAAATGTGACAACCCATGAATATTAATAATTCCACAGTAGGCACTTCAAATATAAAATGCCTTTTATATATGATATAGGATGAAAAGATGGACAGTGATGTTTTCCCTGAATGTGACTCCTGGTCATACAAGAGTAAGATAGCTGACGGTGGTGAGGATGATCTGTGTAGGATATCTGTTGGTCAGTTTATGAAGAGTCGTTCAGGTCAACTGGGGTCTCTTGATGGAGATGGTCCAAGGGTAAGATAAGAACTAAATAGTTAAAATTTAGAATGAAAATGGGGAATGAGTCAAAGAGACAACAACCCGACCATAGAGCAGACAAAACAGCCGAAGGCCACCAATGGGTCTTCAATGCAGCAAGAGGAGTCCTTAAGCTGGCCCCTTAATAAATATGTTACTAATTCAGTGAATGGATGTCATACTAATCTCTTGTATTTCTAGGACATCATAAATTATGAAGATCAATGGATTTTGTAAAGAACAATTCTCATGAGTCGACTTTCTGTCTTAAAAATGTTAAATGAAGTTTATGATTTTGTCATCAATTTAGCCAGTGACGACTTGGTTTGTGTTATCACTTTTGTGATCCCTCTGACAACTTCATCTTGTTTGATTTGCCCAAATTTGATGAGATGTAGAAAGAACCGATTCAGACATTTATCAGCCAATGAGATATGGTGTAATACCACCAAATCATAGTACATCATATCTAGGTGCAATCAAAAAAGCGTTGAAATAAAATATTCCTTTTAATTTGACAGTTGTAGGAAATTAATCCAAATGATGAAAATGAATTTATGTTATTTTGCCCTTTCAGCCTGATTTTGGAATGATAATTAAAACCCCTCCCAGTGATAGAAAGATTTACCCATTGATTGAGACAACTGTGACAGAACCAGATCAGACGTCCAGCATTGAGGAAGATGGTACAGGTTTATTGTTTTATATTAATGTATAGCAGGTTATTTTTTTCGCAGGGTGTAAATTTTCGTATATTTTTGTGGATAGAACAAAATCGCTAGATTAAATCTGCCAATTTAAAAGAAGTACATCCAAAATATTTCGTATACCTTATTCAATGAAAATCGTGAAATTTTACACCGGCTAAAAATAACCCGCTATACTGTATCAACTTCAATGATGCAACACTTATTTTTATCTTTTTTTTTTAAATATTCTCAATATAATTAAATGCTGTACTAAAATAACAATTTGTATGTCAAATTTGTCCAATTTTAATTCCATTATTTGTTCTAAATGAATTTGTTTAAATATCATCATTGATCATAAGCAACTCCAGTGATTTCTACATATGAAAGGTTACATTACTTTTAGTCCATTAAAACAGTTTCACCTAGTTAAATGTTATCATATTATCAGAAAGAGTTCATGTTTTAATGTCAACCATCTAGACTTTGTCCTAAGATTTGAATTTCAAGAGATAACAAATTTCAGCTGTTTCTATGAAATTTTGAGTGTCACAGATTCCCAGTGAGTGATAAGATCTTGCATTTTCTTTTCCCTATTTCAACACTTAATGTATTGACAGTTATTCTGTTGCTAATTTATTGTAGGTACACTACATATGAGTGATGGAACACTACACATGAGTGACATATCTAGATTCATGTCGTCTGTGTCCATGTCTAAAGATCCTAAAGAGATAGCCAATATGGTCATGGCATGGTCACAGAAACAGAGTACACATAAATCATCAAAGTTACCAGTCAGAAAGGGAACCAGTTTGAAATTTCGGGACAAAAAGTCCTCTGAAGATATGAGTTTATCTGAAATCCCTGAACTGCAGAATTCTATTGATGGTGAAAAGACTAAAGATATTCGAAGAAGTATTGATAAATCTGCGAGTGTTTCACAGGAGAAACCATTAAATACGTTTTCCTATGAGAATAAAACAAACCCTGATGGGGAAGAATCTGATAAGGAGGAAAATAACAAACCCAGACATAGTGTTATAACGCCACCTAAACTTTCCTCAGAAAACTTTGTTGTAGATGGTTATTCACCGAGACTTAGCATTTCTAGGACAAAATCTCCTGTCAGGTGCGGTAGATTGGATCAATCTTCAGATAGATTTATTAACCCTCAAAGAGATAATGAAGTGCCCCAAGTGACAAGTGCTCGTCAGACTGAAGGAGCATCCTTTAGTTTGGGTACATCGGCATCTTTGTCTGCAAGAAGTAGTATGAATGATGATATAGTAAAAGATGGCAGAAGTCCGAGGGTTAACACATCTGGTTGGGCAGGTCATCATATTCCCGATGGTACAGAGTACAGTAAATCCTCTGAACTCCATCACGTGATGTCACGACAGGAGCTAGTGGGGACAGAAGATATACAGTTAGTGGATTCAAGGGGGTTTGATGCTATTTCAGATAAACATTCATTGCCTCAACAAATACCTATTCAGAAAAGACATTCTGATTTTGATCCAAAGAAACATCATGCCATGTTAAAAACCCAAGGAAATAAACATAAACACAGCCATTCTGCAGAAAGTTTAGCTCTAAATAGACATAATGACAATTTGACTTCAACTCCAGTGAAAAAGTATGATCTCATTGGTGAATTCAAATCTTTAGATGCACTCAGTAAGACTTCTCCCAACCGTCACCAGTCTGATCCCAATTATCATAAATCTGAGTCAGGAGATCAACAATTTTCTCATACTTTCCCTGAAACTTTGTATGCTCAGCCACATACCAGCAGTGATGTCAAATCCTTCTATACTACACAGACCACCAGTGGTCAAACTCATTCACAAAATACTGGAGATCATGTTGCTCAAAATAGAGCTTTCAATTCAACATCATCTAGTCATGAACACTCTACAATGTCTACAAATCAGAGGGCAATAGATGACAAAAGTTTAATGCCGCCACCACAAATACCAAGCTTTCGACATGATCTCTTACCAAGACAACCACCACAAGATAAACCAACATTGCTTACATCAGAGTCCATGTTGTCGCGAGATTTTGCAAAGGATTATTTGGTCCGTGATAATCCAGGAAGATTAATTAATCGTAACGTTCATCCCAAACCACTTGAACATCCGATAGACTCTGATGATATGTTGCCACATAGGGATTCAGATATTCCACTGCCGACTCATTACGATTTCATGGGAGATAATATGAATATATCCAGTCGGTTACCAGTATATCAGAGTACGCCATATAACAACAGGAATGACACAACTATTATCACCCCTAGTAGCATGCACACGATGATGTCGACTGGTATGATGCATGAACTGCAGGCAGAAAATCTTACAGTTATGGAAGATGGTAAGTATTATCTGTATGTATAAAAGGAGATGTGAATTTTCGTCAAAGCAAACAGTTATTTTAAACCTAATAGCAAATAATAAGTCTGATAAGAATACACAGTGAAAAATCAAAAATAACCAGACACCCAACTAAAAATAAATTACTAACATGGAAGAAAATCTAAACTTTTTGAGAAACTCCCACCAATATCAGTTTGTGCAAATTCTACTGGCTGTGTGTATGTTAAATGGCTTGATCATGTTGATTTTTTATACACACACACATGCTTATTGTTTTACAGATGTCTATCACATGGTTGTAAATAAATTGGGAAACTTTAAGTAAACCAATTATATCTGTCTAACAAGTTTCATGAATGTTTTGTATTGAGGGTTTGTATACGGTAAATTCAGAAATTTTACTGCATTTTTAGATAAAGGGCTTTTGTTTTAGCCTGTATTCTATACATAACCTTTTGATATATGGTAATGCTATCTTTTATACAGAATGTTCTCATACAAGAACCTCACCAAGATCAGATGGCCACCAACTTAGAACTCCACCAAGATTGTCGGCTGTTACAGCATCAAGAATGTTACATTTTGATGATGTTTGTTGTGTAGGCATATCCATAGAGAGGAAATTAGAGCTGACTAACCCGACCAATAGCTGGCTAGAATGTTACCTGCTGGTACAGGAATGGACTATTGATGGTAGGGAAGTCAATATAATGAATTACCTACCATTTGAGATGAAGAGGAAGGTCATTATAGAACCACATACAACAGAAAATGTTACAGTAAGTTACCCATCTTTTGGAACAATTTAAATTAGCATTAAAACTGGGAGACAATTTTAAATGACATTCCTATATTTCTATTTTTAATTTCTAGCAGAAGAATCAGACTCCTTTACAATAAATTTAAATTTCTTGCTGTTAATTCATACCATAAAATTGAGAATGGAAATGGGGAATGTGCCAAAGAGACAACAACCCACCCATAGAAAAAAACAACAGCAGAAGGTCACCAACAGGTCTTCAATGTAGCGAGAAATTCCCGCACCCGGAGGCGTCCTTCAACTGGCCCCTAAACAATCTTCATGCATCTTTTGTTCTTTTGCTCTTCTCTTTTCTTAATTATTTTCCATTATCAAACTTTCAAATTAAAAAAAAAGTGAAATGCACATACAGGAAAATGCCCTCCTTTTTGCTAAAAAATATTTTATAATTTTGAATATGTTGCACATTGTTACAGTAGTCATGGAAGTGATATAAAACTTTTTTTAAAAGTATTTAACCTATTTTAACCATTCTCAGCTCACAATATCCTTTTCAGGTACGTGGCCTATTGTATTATCTTCTCAATTAACGAAAAAGACAATAATGTGCTTCTGTATACATGTATGGTACTGAGTTGTTTGAAAGCTTGTTTCGGGGTTCATTAATTATTCAAATGTATAAATATTTTCATACCAAATCGTATATATTAATTGAGTTGTATTTAAATAATGATATATTTTGATACCAATCAAAGTTTGTTTGCTATTAGGAAGAAGAAAAAAAATTTACAATATTTTTTTACACAAAAAATGATCATTTAAATATTAACTACTAAATAAGTTTTAATTTGTAGGTTATATTTATACCCAAACTAGCTGGTGCATATGTAGCTTCTTTGAATGTTACGTCTAGTTTATTTCTACAAGACAACAGCGTACACATACAGAAGATACCAACAGTTGTCACATTACAGGCCATTGCTGAAGATCCACAGATACAGGTTAGTTACATGTGGGAGGACTTCATCTTCCAAAGCAATCATTGGTTGACTAAATATTCAGCAACTTTTATGTTCATTTATTGTGATCATTGAATTTTACAAAGTTGTTTAATGATACGATATTTTTTTGAAATTCTTCATACAAATAATGTTTATATCAGAATTTGTAATGAGAGTTTTTATATATTTGTTAAAACTATCCCTGGCAACTTTTGCAGTATTAAAACTGCACAAAATTTATTGAATTTACCGTAATAGGTGAGTAATGATATGACCGAATGGTAGAGGGTAAATATTGTGATTAACCTTAGGACAGCTAAATTTTATGTTGGTTATTGTGGATTCATTGATTTCCTGGATTGAGGAAATATGGCATTTTGATGGATATTTTATTTTGTTATTTTGCCAAAGTTTGCATACAGCCTCATAGAAAATTTGTTATTCCTTGAAAATTACAAGTTTTGTGGTTCACCAGTACCCAGGTAATCAATGGAAATTGGTATCCAATCATTATAGATTTTAGTTGATCATCTCAACGAGATTGATTTTCTCGCTTGAGCTGGTACGGCGAAAGAGAGAAAAGTAATCGAGTTGAGATTACCAATAATAATCTGTTTATCGCTATTTTACCTATGATGAAGTTGTCAATTTCATGTCAATTTCTTTAGCAATGCCACGTGCGTCCTAAGTTTCTAGCGATAATTATCCATATCAGGGTACCGGTAGTAGCATGATATGAAAATTATCACAATAAAAGATCAAAGGAAAAATGCACAAAAAGCAATAATGATGAATCCAATGTAATTTGCCACTGGAAAATGGAAGCACCTGACAATCATGTTGGCAAAAACCTTATTTGAATAAAAATAAAGTATAATTTAAATTCAGTTGGTTTGTTTTTTAAATCCCCCATGACAATGTTTTTCTGGTGAAATTCATATAATAGTATTTTGATAAATTGTGTAAATGAAGTCATTTTGATATCTATAAAAATTATTGAAAAAAAAGATAGCTTTTTTGTTTAATCCCAAGCATTTTTAAGATTAACATTTTTACATTGTCAATGGAAATAGAAATGTGTTTTAATAATATAAATTTCAGAATATTTTTATCATTTGGATGTATTATAAAATAATCAAGTTATTATTGTGTAGTTATTAATAAAAATTTATTGAAATTATATTAAAAGAAGAATTTGTGTACAATTTCTTTAGTTCTTTGTCAATAAGGTAAGCAATGAACTTTCCCTGAATTATCTTTATAGATTCAACAGGTCATTTGTTTGAACTATAGATGACATTTTGTAATTTAGCTTTGTATAATATGTGTATCACAGAGTGTTTTACTGATCACTTTTTCTCTACCCTATATCTTTAAGGCTTATGGTTATTTTTAAATTACAATAAGTATTTATTAGTTATTATTAGAACATATTTAGCTTATTTGTAACTTTTGAAAAATGTGTTTTTGTTCTTGTAAAATCTCAGTTTTTTCTTGTTTGAAAAATTATTAAATTTATTCCAGTTTAAATTACATAAAGAGATTTTGTAATTATTCTGTGGGGCTTAAATTTTCCACCCAACGAAGAAAACTCTGCTGGTGGGTGGTTTAAAAAAGAAACAACTACATATATCTGTACTGAGTTTTCCAGCAGTTTTAAGAATTTGAGATTCCTAATTTGCATATCACCAGTCTTAAAACACAGAATAAACCAGTTGTTTTGGATTTAAAGTATGATAAAAATGTTATTATACTTAAACAATTTATAATATATTTGATACTGTAAAGTTATTTGAAAACTAATGTTTATATTGGGTCTTTATTGGAATGTAGGCAATTAATACAGGGTTAACTATCCAGCTTGATTTGAAAAAAAAAATGTTAATTAGACAAATGAATATCTGAACTGATAAGGAGTCAGGTATATTTTAAATGACTGAAAGATGTTTTTTAGAATAAACTACTTATTATAAACTAATTATTTATTATAAATGACACCTCATGCCAAAGCCTTAAAGATATGTATATCTTATATCTTAGAAATGATTTAACAATTTTTTTCAGAGTTTTTCTTTACTTGTGATTTGTTTGAACTGAGATCACAAAGTTTTTGAGTAAAATAATTGTACTTTCCTGTTACTTAAACACTTTACTTTCATGTTAATAACACCTCTACTCAGTAATACATCATTTCAAATAAAATGACATTTTATGTTAGAACACCAAAAGTACACACAATTCGATCAGTATCAATTGTACACTGAAATTATTTTTTTTTTGGCTCAATGAAATAGTTATATGAGTACCCGTATCATTTTTCTCTTTGTATATTGAAGTTATTGGGAAAGTGATTAGGCTTGCATGAAAAATAATATAAACAGAAATATGGTTATACATGTATAGGCAAAGTCCTTTATGCTTATGGTGTATGTAATTTCTAGTGTAGGTGATCTCTTATACATAATTTATCTTGTTACTATAAGTTCTAAATATTAAAACAGTTATTAGATATAGGTTATATATATATATATATTAATTATGATAATAGTTTGTAAAAATATATAAATACATGTAATTAATGCCAAATACTTTTTTGGAAACAACATATTTATATTTAGTATTCATTTTAGTATTGTTTAGGGTTTTGGGGAGGGCCAAAGAGTATTTTTTGTTGTTAAAAAATAATATTAGATGGTAAAAAAGGAATGGGGGAGAGGGGGCAGGAGAAATTTGAAATAACTTTTATGAGTCATCGAGTCCTAAGAGAAGTACAACAGATAAGTGAAGTCTAAGGACAATCAATTTAGAAATGTAATTGAAATATATACTAACATTTATTGAACCTTGAAAACTTTTTAATTATTTTTTTTTTAATTTAAATTGAAAGTAGACTTCAGTCATCCAGCATCAAAAGCATATTGACATTAAATGATTTATTTATAGGTGAGGACAGAGAGTAATAACAAGTGTATGAACTTTGGAGAGGTCGCCTGGGGATCCTGTCATGAATTATCACTACAGATCATCAACAGAGGACGAGCCACCATTCCTTTAAGACTTTCTATATTGTTGGTAAGTTGAAGTCTCTGAAACTCATTTCACAAAAAATCTTATGAAAAAGCCATGAACATTTCAGTATAAGTGTCAATTCAAATGTCTTCAGAGATCATTACTAATTGAGCATTAATTTCGAAAATAACTCCTCTTGCAAAGTTTGATCTTTAGAAAGATCACAATCAAGGTCAAGATAAACCAGAAAATAAAAACTTAGGAACAGGTTTGGTATTAGAAACTTATTAAATATATCTTCTTACAGGATGTTTGTACTTTACAGTAGATGGTCAGAAAAAAAAAGCAAGCTTAAGCTTATTTAATTCAGATCACACATTTCTTTTATGATACATAAAATCTGTTTGAACTCCTTATAACCAAAATACTATTAGCATTAGTTAAGTACATATTTGTCTTCTTCCATAGAGTCAAGGATCCTGGCATGCATTTTCCTTCGATACCAAGTTAGCTGATGTTTCTGTTATATCCCGTAGTAGTCGGCCTCAGTCAGCAGCAATGGGGAGGACAGTTATGCCCCTCAGTGTTGAAGGCAGGACTGTTGATTCTGATCCTACTGTTTATGACATCAAAATCTACTGCAGACCACCTGAGAAACAGTATAGTAGAGGTATGGCCTGTATTAAAGAATTGAATGCTTCTTTTTGTAAATTCATTGGGGTGTAAAAGCGTTGACCAAAGTACATTTTGTATGAAGCGTGGAAGTGCTTCATTCTTAAAATGTTTTAGAACCCTATGAAATTACAAAAAGAAGCATTCAGTACTTATAATTACATTTTTTAGCTAGGATCATTATAACACAATTTCTATCAAGTTTTTCTTTAATTTAACTGTGCACTTTATTGTGGGACCTCTTGTCATCATGAATGTTATATTTCATTGTGAAATGAATGTTAATTTCAGAAGGATGCGAGATTGCTATTAGCCTATCAAAATCACTTATCATAATGAAACAAAAATGCAATCTAATTATTGAATTGTGAATTTACATATTGAGACCAGTGTCTCTAAAACCTAACTAATTAGTCTTTTTTTTAATTTTAATTAAAAAAAAATATGTCCCTTTTTCAATAAATTGTCTTTTAAATTTTTGTTTGTTATATTCATTTGATTATCTTAGTCCAAAAGTAGAAAGGGGTTATATTCACAGGTATGTGAATTGTAACTGTTCGTCTGTCCTGTTAGATATAAAGTTTGGGTTCAGGGTATTTCAAGTTTAACTTGAAGTTGTGGTTACACCAACTCAACTTTGTACACATATTGATAATGATGCTATAATTTAAGTATTTGTGCCAAAACAGGATTTTGACCTTTGACCTACTGAACACATACATTTACAGTGTAAAGGTTTAGGATACAGTAGTATTCCATGAAGTTGTGGTCACATTAATCTGAAACTTAGTTCTCAACCTCATTATGGTGTGAACTTTTTAAGATATATGACATTAGGGTTTGGACCAAGATTTGGCAGTTCACTGAAAATGGTGATTTAAAAATGTAAGGTTGTCATGGTGTCCTGCTGGCACATATTGTTTTATAAATATTTGGGATGTTTATGCCTCACTAAGGGGCATTATGTTTTTCGGTCTGTGCGTCCATTTGTTCGTCTGTCTGTCCTGCTTCAGGTTAAAACTTTTAGTCAATGTATTATTTGATGAGGTTGAAGTCCAATCAACTTGAAACTATGTACACATGTTCCCTTTGATATGATCTCTCTAATTGTTATGCCAAATTAGAGTTTCAATTCCAATTTTAGGGTTCACTGAACATAGAAAATTATTGTGTGAGTGGAGCATTCGTGTACTATAGACACATTCTTGTTTAAAATTAATTATATTATTCAGTTTTATTTTTATGTAAGATACACCTTCCATGGCATTTTATAAAGAGCATGTTCAATATATTCCAGCAATGTCACAGTACCCACCCACTGAAATGTATGCCAGAATAGAAGTGGAAGTAGACACACCATCACATCTACCTTTAATCAGCTCTATAGATCTGAAGTCGGTAGTGGGTGTCGCCAAACTACATTTATCTAGACAGCTGGAGGTAAAGTCTACATAACAGTGGGAAATTTTAAATCCCATTTTACTAATTTAACTAAAACTTTAGTCGTGCTCCATAGAACTTTTTATTCATATCAACTTTTAATTCAGTTTTCTGTAAGCAAAATTTGATTTGAAAGAAAGATATTAAGTAGAATAGCTTCACAAATTACTTTCTTGTACTGATGAAGAGATTAAATATTACAAGAATGCTAATTTAAAACATTGATATATTATGTTGACCGTTGGTAATTGGTGAACATCTATGTTTTGGGGTGTCCCATTTAACAATAGATGGGACGGTAATTGGTGAACATCTATGTTTTGGGGTGTCCCATTTAACAATAGATGGGACGGTAATTGGTGAACATCTATGTTTTGGGGTGTCCCATTTAACAATAGATGGGACCTAGGGAATGCATTTTGAAATTTAAACTATGGATGGGTATCAAGTGCAGTGAATTTATAGGTTTGTTTCTATATATATATATAGGGTTACTAATTTTGAAGAAGCCTTGCCTGGGTACCATGTTGTTTTAACTGAAATGTCCCTTACTTTATAAAACAATTTATTGGGATTATGATATAGTATAGATAAGGTTTCAGTGTTCTCCCCAGGATTTTTTTAAGGCGCAAAATTCAAGGGCACACAACTCTCTTTTTAGAGTGAACTTTTGTGATCTTAAGCAATTAGTCATAAATCATGACATGCAATATAAATTTTAATGCATTGTGTTATGTGTTTAATAATGCAGAGTAATAATGATTTACAAGAATATATGAAATAAATTTATTTTAAACACAAGAGTTATTTATATTCAGTCAATTAAAGAAGTCAAAATATCTGTACTCTCTGCTCCTTCCAGGGTTATTGGTTCAAGATAGTGTTATTTTGTTGGACAATCTGTTCCTCAACATTGTCTTTATCCTCATTAGGGTTGAAAACCCCCTCTCATAATAACTTTTGCTTATACCCCCTTTAACATTTCTAAGCCATGAAAACTCAGTGAGCCACTTGTCACTGAAACCAGAAACATGGTGCTTGCTGTTATCACTTGCCATAACTTAAGCTCGGTTGGGATTGGGAGAAGCAATGCCATCTGCTTATAATACTGACGGTGCTGTATACGTATTCCCCTTTTCATTAGAAGTCATTGGTCTGAAAAACAAAACTTTTACTTCCATCATCTGCCTTTTGCTTAGAAGTCACCCTTTGTTATTTGCAGAGAACATGTTTATTCAGAATTATTAAAATCGAATATGGTTTAGATATTTGGTATACAACTTTTTAAATAAAAAGTCTTTATTAAAATATTTTAATGAACAGCTGAACAGTTTCCGTAGTTTGACATTACGCTTCCGTGTGTATTATTGTTAAAACCTATCTTTGACAGGTAGATATAAACGAAACTTTACAAATTCGTTAAAGTTAAGACCATTGAAATTATTTACTTATGACATTGAACAGAAGCTGCGGCGATTCTACCCATGTTGATTGGATTGTCACAAACTTGACGGACGGATTCGCGATCGATGTTCAATGATCATTTTATTTCTAAAAACATGACAGTTTGAGACGATTTGAGCTTGCAATCAACATTTTTTCACTTTCTATTAATTTGTATCACTCCTCATTATCTTTATTCAAAGTTTATTTTATTTTTTTCAACTACAAATACTCTCATTCATAATTTTCCTCGTAAATATCTTTAGCAATGTCAAGGATTTGTATAGTTAGACTATACAAATCCTTGGCAATGTGTATTCAAATATATCACGTGTATTCAATACGTTCATTGGTCATGTATAAATAGATTCTTCTTCTCGACCAATGAAAAAAATGGTTATTTAAATGGTCAAGTAATCACACACACACGATGTGTAAATACAATGTATTTGCGATCTATTTCTTCAATTTCTGCACTGAAGTTTTTAATTTTTTTAATTCTCTTCTGAAAATACCGATTTTCTTGATGAGCATTTACACTATTACATGATAACATTCATTGTAGTCCGATAAGGCTGAGATAAGCGTGGCTCAGGTAAAACTAATTATCAGTTATTGAGTAACACTGACCGACCTCTCAGCGATGATCAGCAACTTGACAATTTTAACCAACATTTATAATTAAATGTGAAAATTAACATGCTGCGGGATCAAGTATTAAGGGACAGCGGCCAATTAAGACGCTGCGGGATCTACGAAAATATTATGAAGGCGCTGCGGCATCGCAGCGTCATATCGGCCTGGGGAGAACACTGGGTTTACTAAGATCATCCAATTACCGCTGTTACTGGAAAAACAATATTCAATAACCATAATGCATTTGTATTTTTCAGATGCTCCAATTTAAAACCTCCGTTAATCAGAGAGCAAATCAGACATTTAATTTGAGAAATGCTGGTAATATTCATATGGAACTGTTGCTAGGGGTGACAGAGTACCCTGAGTTTTTTACAGTAAATCCATCACAGTTTACCATTCCACCGGGACAAGAAAAGCCAGTTACAGTTACTATTTTACCAAGTACAGGAATATCATTTGAAACGTAAGTGAAGAGTTGGTTTAATCAAACAGGTCATAAAGTAAATGAAACAAATATTGCAAATGTTTAAAATTGGTACACAGACAATGTCTCTTATTTGTACGGCCTGCTTTGAATGTGAGGATTATTATAAAATATTGAAGGACAAAGTTCACTGTTTTTTCCAAATATGATCTTGAATTTCAACCTGGTATCTCAAATGGATTTCTTTCAAACACTTTAAGCCAAGTAAAACAAATCTGTTTTTAGAAGTACATTATAGGCTCCAAAGTCAGCCAATTTTGAACAAAACATTTCTAGATGGGGAATGGTGGCCAAAGTAAATTATGCTACAGGCCCGTAGCCAGGAATTTCCAAGGGGTGGTTCGTTGGACTCACAAACTCGACTTTAACAGTCACAATTCGAACAGAACATTTACTTTAACAGTGCTTATTTGTTTTCAAAGGGAGGGGGTTCGTCCGAACCCCCCTGGCTACGGGTATATACTGTTATAAATTATGGACTAAAATTAACGTGACAAAAAACACAAATGAAGCTTATCACACATTGTCAAGCAGTAGTTTTTGGGGTGTTTCAAATGAAAAAAAAATAATTGCTTTTAACAAACTTCATTTAATATATTTTATGGAAAGCTTTCATCTGTTTTATTTGCATTTAGAATCCTGCTGATGAGAATTTTACCACAAGGTCCAGATTATGACCTTCCAATTCAAGTAGAAGTTCAGAAAGAGGTTCAAAGGATACAAGGTCCTGTTCTACTTGGTGACAGACAGTTCATAGATTTTGGTGGTGTACAAGTTGGCCAGTCTTTGTAAGTGTGATGAAATATCAGATTTATTTTTGTCAAATATAAACAGTCTGATTTTTGTATTTTTTTAAATTGTATTATAAAGCCTTTTTAGCTCACCGTTCTGAAGGAACTGTGAGCTTTAGCCATCACTTGGCGTCTGTCGTCGTCCGTCTGGTGTATACTATTTCTAACATCTTCTTCTCTGAAACTACTGAACCAATTCCAACCAAACTAAAGCTGAATGATCCTTAGGATATTTAAAAGAAAGTTTGTGTTTTATTTTCTGTTTCGTCAAAAACATGGCCGCCATGGCTAAAAATAGAACATAGGGGTAAAATCCAGTTTTTGGCTTATATCTCAAAAACCAAAGCAGCTAGAGTAAATCTGACATGGGGTTGAAGTGTTCATAAGGTGAAGTTCTATCAGCCCTGAAATTTTCAAATGAATCTAATAACCCACTGTTGGGTTGCTGCCACTAAATTGGTAATTTAAGGAAATTTTGCAGTTTTTGGTTATTATCTTGAATAGTATTTATGATAAAGATAAACTGTAAACAGCAAGTATGTTCAGCAAAGTAAGATCTCAAAAATTAAAATTAAACTTTTTTTTATTTTATCAAGAATATAATTCTTAAGGTTCTTTGATATGCTAAATCTAACCAAAAAAACAAACTACTATGAAATTTGACACTTGAACTCTTAAACGAAAGATAAATGCCAAAAATCAAGGCGAGTGATTCAGGCTCTTAAGAGCCTCTTGTTTTATTTAGTGCTTTCTTTATTGGTATAATTTTTAATCATCTTTTGTAATTTATATTATAACTTTTGCAAATGCTTTGTTTTAAATTTTGTTAATTTAATCTGGGGTTTACCGGTAATTGGTAGGGATATCTTGAACATTGTAAGGAATAACAGACCTATAATGAAATTCTTTAAAATCTAATAATTTGTAAAGTAAAGATTATTTGAATCTTATTTTTAAATGATATTTCGTTGTATAGTTATTGATACATGTATATATATTTTTCAGGATAAAAAGATACACCTTAAAAAATGTAACTCGGTCACAGTTAAAACTATCTTTGGAAATCAGATCTGACACAGATAGCTTCCAGGTAAGTGTACCTGTATAGTTACCATGGAGATTGAATTTTGTAACAAAGTTGTTGACAATGCATTTATTCAGTACTATATGTTTTTTTTAGAAAGGCTAGTGGTAGTTAGGCTATGTTTTTTTACACTAGTAACCAAATGAATGGATGTTAGCAATTATTGGTCACTGTACCGGCTTGAACAATGATAAGATATAAAAATCAGATTTGGTATGATTGCCAATATTGTATAGTAAGTTATACAAGGCCGTCATATTGAGGATTAAAATGTATAACAACAGCAAGACATGAAGAGGGTGACCTGAAAAGACAGGTTTTTGTCTCGCCTTGACAGTCAAAAAGCGAGACATAGGTATGCTGTTTCCGGCGGCAGCGGCGATGGCGTCAACAATGTATTAGTTTGTGATTAGGTCTAGTTTATAATGAACCACAAGTGGTAGGTCAATCATATTTGGTATGCAGTTGTATAAGCATTGGCACATCTCATTTCCATGAAGATTTTTTGGCCCTGCCCCCTCAGTCATGGTCTATTGACTTCGAAACTTTTGCTTATTTTACATGTATTAGTTTGTGATTAGGTCAGTTTATGGGGAACCACAAGTGGTAGGTCAATGATATTTAGTATGCAGTTGTATAAGCATTGGCATATCTCATTTCCATGGAGATAATTTGGCTCCGCCCCCTTAGTCATGGTCTATTGACTTTGAAAAATTTTGTAAGTTATCATGTATTAGTTTGTGATTAGGTCAGTTTACTGGTATGGGGAACCACAAGTGGTAGGTCAATGATATTTGGTATGCAGTTTTATAAGCATTGGCATATCTCATTTCCATGGAGATAATTTGGCTCCGCCCCCTTAGTCATGGTTTATTGACTTTGAAAAATTTTGTAAGTTATCATGTATTAGTTTGTGATTAGGTCAGTTCAAGGGGAACCATTAGTGGTAGGCCAATGTTAATTGGTATTCAGTTGTATAAGCATTGGCACATCTCATTTCCATGGAATATTTGGCCTCGCCCCTCAGTCACAGTCTAATGACTTTGAAACTTATTTTAGTTTACATGTATTTAAGTTTGTGATTAGATCAGTTTAAGATGAACTGCTAATGTTAAATCAATGATATTTTGTATGCAAATTTGCAAGTATTGTTTCCATAGAGATTATATAGCCCCACCCCCTCTTCATGCTTCATTGACTTTGAAACTTTTACATAGTTTACAAGATAATTTTTGTATTTAGATTTGGGAACGACTTATAATAAGTCAATGGTATTTGGTATGCAGTTGTATTAGGATTGGAACATCTCATTTACATAGAGATTGTTTAGCCATGTAACTCAGTCATGGTTCATTGATTTTGAATGTTTGCATAACTTGTGTAAGATGTTAAGGTATTGCTATTTTGATTTCAACATTTGCATAATCAAAGTTACAAAAAGGCGAGACATATCTCTGTGATAACAGTTTATCTTAATACAGGTGTCAAAATTTGCACTGTTAGGCACTGGTCCAATACCCCAGTAAAATTTTATTTGGACTAGCAAGTATTTGCAAAACTTTGTTCAGAAAAATGTCCAAATATTGGTCTTCAGACAAGTAGTGGTAAAAGATTATGGTCCAGACTAATGCAGTCACCTTTTAGGCAGGTTTTAACATGTGAAAAATCTGGATATCTCTGTAGATAGTTTAATGTTATTATATTGAAAAATGATGTTTTGTTATAGTTACTATGGAATGATAGAAGATCTTATACCAGAGAATTAATGGTCAATGGTGGTGACAAGTTTCTGGTTAATGTTGAATATCGTCCTTCAGCTGTCAGACAACACCATGCCAAATTAGTGGTTAAACCTGTAGGAATGACTGTCAAATATTCTGTAAGTAGTGTTGGTAACAAGCAAAAACCTTTAACCATTTAATCTATTTTAATTTTATTTTTTTTGCACAACTTCTTGTCATGTTAAAGTATCTATTGCTAATATTGATGGGTTAATTGTGATTGGTGTTTAATGCCACTTGAAGCACTACAGCGCTATTTGGTGGGGGGTCTCTGTTTTATTGGTGGAGAGAGCCAGAGTGCATTGGGAGAACCACTGACCTTCGATGGGAAAACTGACAATCCTAATCAAATAAGATTGGATTGAACACACCTGCCACATACAGGATTAGAACTCACAACCTCAAATATCATTTACAAGGGTGAAACGTTGTTACATTGATAAGGTGATTTCTTGATTTATGTCCAAACATTGTAACACATAATATATGATTTATATTGGAAATATGTTACACACTCCTTGACCATGATCATATGATATTTGATTATAGATTCCATTGGAAGGTTATGGAGGGTCAAGTCTTCTAGTGATAGAAGGAGCCAGTGTGATTGAAGGTGCTAGTCTGTCGGATCAGAAATATTTACTCAGCTTCAGTGGAATAGAGCCTAGTAAATGTCAGATACAGAAGATAGTTATAAGAAATGTTGGACCCAGAGCTGCTTATGTTAAATCTCTGTGCTTCACAGGTAAATAAATAAAACTTGTCTGTGGTCTGTCAAAAAAAAAAGCTACTGCAATTGATTGATTGTTATTTGTGATAATGTATAGGGTCAAATATTTCATGAATGTATTCAGTACTAGATTTTACAAGTATAGGTTTGAGTCCATGTGACTACATAATTTGTCCAAACCAGTAATTGTAGTGTTCATTAAAGTACAATTTTTCATCATTATTTAAAATTGAAATAAATCTAGAATTATTTGTTTTGCTTTTTAATTGTTTATGATTAAACTTCAAGTCAATTCAAACCATTGCCATATGTATGGATATAAAATAAAATGCCTGAATTACAGAAAAAGTATTCAAATATCATTTACTTACAAGTTATCTCTTAATTTCGATATGAAAACATAGCCAAAATGTTTCATACTATTTTTCCTCTTGTCAACTTAATTTCAATTCAATAGTACATATAGAATAACTTTGATACCTTCTTTACTTTTATAGATCCTAGTTGCAAACATTTAGTACGACCTCCTAAAGTTCTTATTGAACCCTGTGAGTTTGTTGTGAAGGAAAAGAGTACCAGGGTATGTATTGAATGTTATACAGTAACATGACCATTATTGTAATTACCGGCTGTTACTATTCATTTGACATGTTGTCCATCCCCCTGTCTTAATTCTGGCTGTTGTTTAATAGTGGTATAACATAAAATTAAATATCTATCTCAATGAAACAAACTTTACAGAATTTTTTTTTTAAAGTTTAACCCTTTCAACGCTATACACGGCATATGCCACTGTTATTTGCGGCATATGCCGCGATGACAACAGATTTTTCATAAGGACTCTTAAACCATTTGGTTTTCATTTGGGTCCTCTCTAAATTTTCCTTGTATGGATCGAGGATATACAAGGTCTCATTTGCGCTTGAAATCCTGGCAATTTTTATTGAAAATCATGCAGTAGAAAGAAAAATTGAAGGAAAATATAAACAAATATTTTGACGAATGCAAATGGCGGAAATCGGAAACGAAGCTGTAAATATGGAAATATTTCAGCATTTCTATGGGGAAACTGATGACGAGGATTAGTTAAAAAGGTTTCTTGTTATCTCAATATGTTTATTACATTCAATTCGTGTGGGAAATATGATTTGATCGATCATTACAAGACGTAGAAAAAGGGGGGAAAACGGAGGTTGACTAAAAATTTTGAGGACGGAGCCACTGGTTTGTGCCATGATTACATAATACGTTGTGTATGGTGCAATACACTACCGAATCGAGCGATTGGTGTCTTCTCAATTATATGGCTGATAAAACAACAAAATAGATGAAAATTAAAAGTAGTTTTTATTCAAAATTCAACACAAATGTAATAAATTACTCCAGGGTTTCCCCTGGGTCAATTATTTTTTTCGCCACCTCTTTCGCCAAAACAATATATTTTTCGCCACTTTATTATTTTTTTCGCCAAGTAACATAACTATATTTTTCATTTAAAATTTACCTTTTTTCTACCCCTCCCCTGCCCCTCCCTTAAGTCAGATGATTTTGCCCCATTGTGTCTATGATTATTCTCTCAAACTTATTTTAGAGTCTACATTCTAATGAGTAAACACTAAACATTTACTTTAAAACAACAGACTTTTTTAAAAGGGAAAAATATTCATTGTATTTTAAACTACTTTTCTAAATGAGGGGGCTACTTAGTCCAAATAATTATGACGCCTGGCAAGGAAGGCGTTCCAGAAAAAAATTAAAATAGCATTGCCAGACGTCATAATTATTTGGACTAGGGGCCACTATACTTTTAATAATAAAGCAGATATAAGCCCTGGAATATAACAAAATAAGTGGATATGTTTTGATTATATAATACCAATATAGTTGGCAGGGAAAGTTTCTTTAAAGAAAAATACTGATGTGCCCATTTGTACTAAGAAATGGTTTTTACAACAAAACAAAAGCTTTTATCACATGAAATTGATCCCTCATTTCATGTGTAGTCATTACATTGAAGGGTTACTCTCATTCCAGGGGTTGTTCCCAACCTTTTGGATAGATTTCTTCATAACGACAGTTTTCTTTTCTTGACCATCGTAAATGAAAAAGTTGAGACGTAAAACTATGCTTGAAACACGTGAGTCACTCAAACGACTTTAAAGTAGTCTCCCTAATCAATTACCTATATTAAAGTCAAAGAATAATTAAAGTTTTAAATCAGAGATTTTTCTTGCTTTTGAACATTTTTCGTCACAACAACAGCTTTCTTTTCTAAACTATCTTTAAAAGGAGAGGAGACGTCAATAGTTTGCTTCAAACACGTGCGTCGCAAAGTGGTAGATAAATTCTGTATGTGACATTTAGCGGAAGCCATTTAACCATATCATTTTGTCAAACAATTCAATCAACACCTTTATTAATTAGTCCTTTGTTGTCGATAGCTATAAAATGCAATCAGCTGATTATTGATTTTTTGTCCAAATCTTAATGAGGTCAGGGTGAATTCCAAGTATTGTCTGATCAGGTAAAGTCCAAGAAAATCGAAAAAAAAAAAATAAACAAGATGGAGGAAAATAAATCGTTATATATATTTCTTTCGCCAATTTCTTTTGCAAATGAAGAATTTTATACTACAATTATTATTTTTTCGACCGCCAGTGGAAACCCTGAATTACACCTTTTACCTGTTAATTACCTGAAAATGTAGGTAACCTGATGAAAAATTTACTGAAATAACTGCCTTACATTACAGTTCATACTCTCATGAGCATTTTTCATGCAATAACTTTCTCTGTATTTCTTATAATAAAAAAAATACAGCAGTCTGAAAAGGAATATACTGTTCTAATGAATGAACACAAAAAAATACAGCAGCAGCAGCCATTTTTCTATTTTTTTGTGTAGCATTGAAAGGGTTAAAAAAAAATAATAATTAAAATCACTTATCCATCCTTAAAGTGTTCTACAATAATATGTAAAAATCTGTTTGATCCTTGAAAGGTTCCACTGTAATCTGTAAAAATCTGTTTGATCCTTGAAAGGTTTCACTGTAATCTGTAAACCATTTTACCTTTGCAGAGTGTGACAGTTGTTTTTAACCCAACAGAAAGAGAATGTGCTTTGTGTAGTGAAGGAAGGGAAATAATAGCAGCTGTAGCCTTCTTGTTTGGTGATGAAGTCAGTAGACAGAGAATGAGAAGGTAATTTAAGAAGTCCTCAAAATGATATATTGAAGAAAAAAAATTAAAATAGTTAAGGAAATTGAAAGGGTGACAGTTTCTAATGATAAAAAGTCAATAGAAATTCCTTAACCTTAGTGTAATGCCTTCAACTGTTTGGAAAAAAAAATATGATAACATTTTTTGTTTAATGTCTGTCAGACAGGGTTTACTTGACCTTCATATTAAAGGTGTACATGTCTGTCTGGCAAGTTTCATCTTACCTTGTACTCATTGTCATGGTTCAGTCATGGTTCAGTCAAAAATTTCATGCTTTTGTAGTTTGGTATATTTCTCAGATACTGTAAGCAAATTAGTGTCACTATGTTTTGTGTATGGAATGATTTTAAAGTACATACTTGACTTTAATTTTGTTAGACAATTGCATTAATGATGGAAGTTTTTATTTTCAGAGTTCTACATATGAAGCAAGGTAGTAGAAGGATCAGTAGATCTCTATGTGATGACAATATTTTATACTCTATAAACTTTAACACACAATATATAGATGAAGATGCCGTAGCTGATCTACCATCTGCCATAGTGGATGTAGGACCAACGAAAGACATTGACCTGTTCTATAAAAATATGTCCAAGGTAACACTGACCTTGGTTGCTTCGGCCGCATCTACAGGAATATATTCTAGTAATCATGGGAAATTTGCGTCCTCTTTGCAAAATGGAGACTTTGCTACACCCCAGAATTTACGAAATCATGGTAATCTTGCATCCACTATGCCATCTGACTATCTGTGTGACAAAATACCATCAAGGAATATGCCAGCAAGATCTCTGCCTTCCTGCTCTCGCAGTGATATGACTTCTTCAATGCCTTTAAGCCACATGCTAGACAAAAATTACTCAGCCAGTACATCAAGTAACACTTCCCAAACATCTAGTCACTTTACAGGAACCATGCCAATGGATGCTCATGTCAGTGATGTTTCAATGATACCAGTCAAATCTATAAACAGGCAAGTACCATTTTGTATTAGCAATTTATATGTAGTCTTCTCGATGAACTATTAAATCTACAGGCCCGAGGCTCAATTTTTAAAATTTTTTAGTTAGATACTGTTGGCCTGTAGATATGATTTTTACAGGCTCGAGAGAAATTTTACCAGCCTAGGCTGCCGTTCAGCGTGAAGACTGTATATGTAAAAATTGTGAAACTAAATGAATTTAGAAAGTTTGTTGTCTTCATGAGCTCTCCTGAATAAATTTCATTTCTCCACAAGACAAAAATAGATTGATTAAACATTCATTGAATATATTTCTGTAAAGTTTTATACCTGCACACAACATCTTCATTCTATTCACAAACATTGATAGAATAGTAAAATTGAAAAACTTCCAAATTTAAATTTGATTTTAAATAAATTTAACAGTGGTACCTACTTCACCTTTATATTGGTCTATTGTTGGGCACTTGATTCTATTAAAATACTCAATTGTCCTAATTGCAACACCTGTATATATGTGAATTTGTCTCATTTCAAACTCTACAAGAGTACAAATTTGAATCCTCTCATTTTCTACTAGCTTTGTAATTTTTTTTTAGATTGTTTTAAAATGTCCTTCTTTTGCAAATTATACATGTATTTGTTTGTCCATGTATTGATAGACTTTGATTATTTTTCAGTATGAAGGAGTCAGTGTCCCAAACTATGCCAAGTCCCTTCATTGGCCCACTGTTTACAAGATCTGTACTGACAGACCATGAGGATAAGTCTGATTGGGTAATAAAACCAGAACAGCTTATACTTCATGCTCCAACTAAAGGTAACATTCTATACTGATGGTTATTTACATATACACAAAGTAGGCTAGTGAAGATAACACACATTATGTACTACAAGGCCATTATATTTTGTTCATTTTATATTTTTATGCCCCACCTACTATAGTAGCGGGGCATTATGTTTTCTGGTCTGTGGGTTCGTTCGTCTGTGGGTTCGTTCGTCTGTCCGTTCGTTCGTCTGTTTGTCCGTCCGTTCATCACGCTTCAGATTAAAGCTTTTGTTGAAGGTAGTTTTTGATGAAGATGAAGTCCAATCCACTAGAAACTTAGTACACATGTTCCCTATGATATGATCTTCCTATTTTAATGCCAAATTAGAGTTTTCACTCCAATTTCACGGGAACATTTATATTTAATTGTATTATATATAACACAGCTCAACAATTTGATATGGAATGGAAAAAAGAGGAAAGATATCAAAGTGACAATCAAAGAATCAAAGTCATAAGTTATATATAAACCAGAAATAATTAAACAACAATAAAACAAACAGAAGTCTACAAAACACTTTGTACATATAGAAAACAAAAGTCTACAAAACACTTTGTACATATAGAAAACAAAAGTCTACAAAACACTTTGTACATATAGAAAACAAAAGTCTACAAAACACTTTGTACATATAGAAAACAAAAGTCTACAAAACACTATGTACATATAGAAAACAAAAGTCTACAAAACACTATGTACATATAGAAAACAAAAGTCTACAAAACACTATGTACATATAGAAAACAAAAGTCTACAAAACACTATGTACATATAGAAAACAAAAGTCTACAAAACACTATGTACATATAGAAAACAAAAGTCTACCACTGTACATATAGAAAACAAAAGTCTACCACTGTACATATAGAAAACAAAAGTCTACAAAACACTATGTACATATAGAAAACAAAAGTCTACAAAACACTATGTACATATAGAAAAATATAGATTGAGCAACATGAACTCCATCAAAACCAACTGTGCAAGGGCTGTATAGCCAGTCAAGGTCGTTAAAAACTTCCATATATATCCATCAAAAACTGGGTAGATCTCATGTGCTGAGGTGACTGTGATTAGATTTGCAGGCAGTCTCTGATGAATGGCTCTGAATATTTAGCTTTGTAAAATTAATCCATAAGCAATGTTGGTAATAAGGTCCCAAATTTTGTTTGACTACCATATATCATCATAGATTTCAAAGTATGTTATTTCAACCATGTTGTTGTCACGATAAACCCTTTTTGCACAGATTTTAATCAATCATTAACCATTCTCCCCATAACAATCTTCTTATATAGATGAAGATATTTTTTTTTCACCATTTCAAGATTGATTCATTATTTTCATTGTCTTGTCAGAGTCTACATCTCTGAATCAGGACTTTTTTTATTGGTTTTAATGTTAGGTCATTACTAAAGTACCGAGACACATTCAAGTTCATGTTATAAAGTACCGAGACACATTTAAGTTCATGTTATCAAGTACCAAGACACATTCAAGTTCATGTTATAAAGTACCGAGACACATTCAAGTTCATGTTATAAAGTACAGAGACACATTCAAGTTCATGTTATAAAGTTCTCTGTAGACTATCCCTATATTTAACTTATTTAAGATAAAATATATTTTACAGTTGACGATCGACCTGATGTTTCCAAGTTCCAGATAATCAACTTCCTTAATAGAGAACTTGTGTAAGTCTGATGTATATGGTAATAGAATGGACTTGTACAATCATCGTTGTGTAAAAGAAAGCCTGTTGCTTTTATTTGAAATGAAGAAAAAACAAACAAATAGAGTGATTTGGTGTTGATTATCTTACCATAATAAAGCCTTTATGTTCTGAAGTGGCAAGAAGTAAACAATCATTTAATCAATCATAAAACTTACTACAATATAGGAATGGAGAACATTAATATATTATTTACCTTCTAAAGTAGATATTGTATAATAAAAAAGAAAGGGATATGGGGTATTGATTTATGACAAAAGCAAAGGAATTGTTCATCATCCCAAAGTCACAGTAAGACATGCAACATGCAGCATTAGTTTTCATCTTACTGCAACTTAAGAATTTGATTTAAAAGAATTCTATGCTTGATGTCTTTTATGCTGTAATGTACATAAAACTATACATGTATCAACAAACTGAAGATTTTAACAGGCAAAGAAATCTAACAGTGTTATAATTCCCTGTGCCTACTCGAAAAAACAAAAATATTATAAATATTTAGATAACCACAGGCATATCAAGGAAAATATCTTAAAATAGCACAATTAAAGGTAAACTACTCTGTAATCTGTATGCTTTATATGTTCATACATCTTTTACTGTTAGTGATTATTTTTACCAAATACACTTTATTTTTCAGGTTTAAAATGTCATGGCTTGGACAGTGGGTGAAGATTACACCTGAAACAGTAACCATTTCACCAAAGTAAGAAATCAGAATAATTATTTGAGTATGTTTGTAAAAGTGAAAGTTTTACAAATTTGAAAACTGTAAACCAACTTATTTTTAATTCGTGTTTGACCCTTTGTAGTCCACTTCCCGGTTATTTGATTTCACGATTTTCTAGTCTACTTGGTGTAAAGGTCAAAGTTTTACATATTCGCTACGATTTATTTTCACGTTATTTTTTACTACTCTTGGAAAATAAGTTGGTTTACAGTATTAAAATGTCTATCATGTATGTTTCACTGTACAGGGTGTTCATGAATTTGAATCCAAAATATCAAATCCACATTTGTAAACTGCAACAAACAAGAATTACAGGAAAATTATTGAAATGCCAGTACCAAACATTGTGATCATATAAACAAATGCTTAAAGACGGATATTCATGAAATAATGTCTTTGGTGGATGAACTTTTTGAAATTTTTTGAAAAAAATAATTAAAACGTTTTAAACCAATTTATTCGTCTCATTGGCACTTATACCACATCTTCCTATATCTATTTACAAGATTTAATTGTACATTAAAAATATGTTTTATTACAGAAGCACAACATCTATATGCATAAGTCCAAGTGCCAGAGTATTACAGAATATGGAAACATTACCATGGCAGGGAACAGTTCATATATCATGTGAACATCAGTACAAGGTATGATGGTACAGTCCTGTTGTTGGAGGTGTCAGGTTGTTTTACAAGAACATTAACTTTTGTGACCTTGTCTCATAATATATTTTATTGTTTTTATTAAACATCAGATTTAGAACCTCTTAGTATCTATAATTAGTATAAACAGTAGCACATCTTGTATCCATGGAGTCATTTGGTCATGGTCTCTTGACTTTGAAACTCTTCCATGGAGATTATATATGCCAATAGTTATAGCCTATTAACAGAGGAACTTTTTCAAAGTTTACTTGTTCAAGTAAGTAACTAGAACAGTTTAAGGAGAACCAATAATGGTAAGTCAGTGATATTTGGTACACTGTTGTATTAGCATTTGTATATGTTATTTTATCAGTAGATTATTTTCCCTGCATCTGTAGTTTAGGCTCATCAACTTTGAATGTTTTGCATTGATTATGTGTTCCAGAACACCATTTAATTTTCAATATATGCAGTATACTATAACGATTACATATAGGCATGACATATCATTTAAAAGCTTTATATTTTAGAAGATGGAAGTCCTGGATGCTTCATACTTTGTATATAGATGCTTCATGTTACAAAGTTTCCGTCAGTCACATGTCCAATGTCCTTGACCTCATTTTCATGGTTCAGTGACCACTTGGAAAAAAGTTCAAATTTTTTGTAATGTTGAATTCTCTCTTATTATAAGTAATAGGATAACTATATTTGATATGTGCATACCTTGCAAGGTCCTCATGTCTGTCAGACAGTTTTCACTTGACCTCGACCTCATTTCATGGATCAGTGAACAAGGTTAAGTTTTGGTGGTCAAGTCCATATCTCAAATACTATAAGCAATGGGGATAGTATATTCGGTGTATGGAAGGACTGTAAGGTGTACATGTCCAACTGGCAGGTGTCATCTGACCTTGACCTCATTTTTATGGTTCAGTGGTTATAGTTAAATTTTTGTGTTTTGGTCTGTTTTTCTCATACTATATGCAATAGGTCTACTATATTTGTTGTATGGAATGATTGTAAGTTGTACCTGTCTAGCGGGCAGTTGTCATGTGACCTTGACTCTATTTTCATGGTTCTGTGGTCAAAGTTAAGTTTTTGAGTTTTGGTCTTTTTATCTAATACTATATGCCATAGGTCGCCTATATTTGGTGTGTGGAAATATTTTATGATCTTCATGTCAGTCGCGCAGGTTTTATTTGACCGTGACCTCATTTTCACGGTTCATTGCACAGTGTTAAGTTTTTGCGTTTTGGTCTATTTTTCTTAAACTATTAGTAATGGGTCAACTATATATGTTGTATAGAAGCGTTGTTAGCTGTACATGTCTGCCTGGCATGGTTCATCTGACCTTGACCTCATTTTCAAGGTTCATTGGTCTTTGTTTAGTTATCTTGGTTAATATTAAGTTTATGTGACAGTTGTAATAAAGCTTAGCTTTATACTTAGGACTATCAACATAATATCAATGATTAGTTTAGACGGCATTTTAGAGACATTTCTTGTTCTTTAAATGATGACAATTTGAAGTCATTCTAGATTTTTTTTACTTCTGAGATGTATTGCAAATGTACACAAAACATTTAGTAATATGGATTGTTTTTTATTCTAGATTCTAAATGTACAGATAAGAAAAGATGTAGTTGAAGGAAATGCCAACAAGAATTTGATGCCACTGTTTAAACAGGTGTCTGCTGCACCATCTATCTGTATACCTGCTGATACAGACAATCCAAGTCTACAGACTACACAAGTCAACTTCTCTCCAACTAAAATAGGGGATATGTCAGGTGGGTTCCATTGTACAGACTACACAAGTCAACTTCTCTCCAACTAAAATAGGGGATATGTCAGGTGGGTTCCATTGTACAGATTACACAAGTCAACTTCTCTCCAACTAAAATAGGGGATATGTCAGTTGGGTTCCATTGTACAGACTACACAAGTCAACTTCTCTCCAACTAAAATAGGGGATATGTCAGTTGGGTTCCATTGTACAGACCACACAAGTCAACTTCTTCCCAACTAAAATAGGGGATATGTCAGGTAGGTTCCATTGTACAGACTACACAAGTCAACTTCTCTCCAACTAAAATAGGGGATATGTCAGTTGGGTTCCATTGTACAGACTACACAAGTCAACTTCTCTCCAACTAAAATAGGGGATATGTCAGGTAGGTTCCATTGTACAGACTACACAAGTCAACTTCTCCCCAACTAAAATAGGGGATATGTCAGTTGGGTTCCATTGTACAGACTACACAAGTCAACTTCTTTCCAACTAAAATAGGGGATATGTCAGGTAGGTTCTAATGTACAGATTGACACAAGTCAACTTCTCCCCAACTAAAATAGGGGATATGTCAGGTGGGTTCCATTGTGCAGACTACAAAAGTCAACTTCTCCCCAACTAAAATTGGGGATATGTCAGTTGGGTTCCATTGTACAGACTACACAAGTCAACTTCTCCCCAACTAAAATTGGGGATATGTCAGGTGGGTTCCATTGTACAGACAACACAAGTCAACTACTCCCCCAAAAAATTGGGGATATGTCAGGTATGTCTCAGTATAGACTTTACAAGTCAAAGGCAATGTAAAAACACTCAAAACAGACAACCAATCTATATAGAAACTAGAAACAAGAAACACTTACGAATCGCATATAAAAACGACAACCACAAACAAACAGGTTCCTGATCCAGGACAGGTACAAACAAATGAATCCAGTTTAAAAGTTTTAACAGTCGCCAACCTTCACCTTAACCTGAAACAATACTGTAACACCACAACATAGAAAGACACACTATAAAATATCCAATGTACAGATTACACAAATCAACTTCTCAACTAAAATAGAGGATACTCAGTAGGTTCCAATGTACAGATGAACTGTCTAATAAAATAATGTTGTAACAATTTATTTTTATGCTCCATTAATTATGCTCCCTTTATGGGCATTATTTTTTCTGGTCTGTGCCTCTGTTCGTTCGTCCGTCTGTCTGTCCCACTTCAGGTTAAAGTTTTGGTTGAAGTACAATCAACTTGAAACTTAGTACACATGTTCCCTATGATATGAACTTTCTAATTTTAATGCCAAATTAGTGTTTTTACCCATTTTCACAGTCAACTGAACATAGAAAATGATAGTGCAGATGGCAGCTCCATGTACTAGGAACACATTCTTGTTGTATTATATATTGATTATACTGAAAGGTACACAAATATATTTCGACTAAAAGTGTCTTGATTTGAATTATTGCAGAAACCTACATTGACCTTTCTAATGTGTCTACTGAGACTTTACGATGGACAATATCAGTGTTTGCTCCACCATATGTCAAGGTAAGACATCTCAATGAAGTAATAAGGATTATTTTTAGTATTTAGAAAGCGATATATTATAGATTTTTACTCATCCGCAAATCATTTTGGTTTCTGTAGCCTACTCATAAACTTTATATCCAATTAGTAGAACCTTCTTTGAAATAGATTGAAATTTGTGCAGGAAAGTAGTTTCCAGTTGCTTAATCAAATGCTATACATGGGATAACATATGAGTGGACAAGTTCTATTTATTTCCAGGCCATTGCTTCAATAGTCAAGTAACTTTTAATATAAAACCTCACACCTGCCAACTTTTCAAAATGCCAATGGGGGCTTTACGTGCAAGAGGGCTGTTATAGTCCTAAAAAAATCTAAGGGGCCTTCAAATTTATTTTAATATAGTTTTTTTTTGGCTTCTTCATACTTTTAAAACCCTAAAGCCTTTGTAAAATTTACTGTTTTGTTTAAAATTGTCGACAAAATTGCTATTTCAAAATTTCCATTTTGGAGCTTTCATGTGGGAAATCCCCTGCAAATAGTGACAGTTGGCAGGTATGAAACCTTTAAACTTTAAAATTGTACAGGGTGCAGGTGAATGTATGCTTGATCACTTTATTGTTCATTGATTTTAATTGTGAGTGAGTTGGGCAAGTTATCAGATCAGTACTCTCCTTCAAACCAGACTTAAGCTATAGCAATGATAATACATTGAATCATGGGCACAGCCCAAAAATGTACATTTTGATTTTTTCATTGACAGGGTGCAGATAATTCAAAGGATGTATTTAGAGCTACGTACAAAGTGTTTGCATTCTCAGAAAAGTTTGGACATTTAGATGGCAAACACACCATACAAGTAAGTAACATACCATGGCAGATTTAATTTAAATCACTATTTATTTGAATGTTGAAAATATGTCTATATAAAAATAAGGAGAGATGGTATGATTTCCAATGAGACAACTCTCCACCAGAGTTTAAATAAAGTGAAGATAAGCAATATAGGCCACCACACGGCCTTAAACAATGGAAAAAAAAATCATTAGTTTTTGAAAATAGGTTTTTTATTTATTTTTATTTTTTTCAATGTGTGATTTATTTGTTTGATTAACTTGAGTAAATTGACTTATTTAGATATGTGTACAGTTTATGCCGAGATCTAAGGGAACGTTTTCCCAGTTCTGGGAAGTCCAGTCTAGAGGATCAACATCTAACAGTGTTAGGATAGAGCTGAAAGGGGAGGTAAGTCAACTTACTGTATTAAAAGCATGAATTAAAGATTACAAAAATAGATGTATTAAACTTCTATCAATTCAAAACCTAGTAAGTTTTGATTTTTAAAACTAATTCAGTCATTGATTAGACAAGTCTTCACAATAGTATGAATAAGGATAAAACCTAACCAGACTAAACCCACATGGGAATGATGAATTTGTTCTGAACTGATACATAAGTTCAGTATAGATAGGTTTCGGCAGGGCTGTATTTGAACATGTTTCTCTGTATCTTAAAACATAACAGAGTGTAAGACTTTGTGTACTTGTATTTAAACAACATGACTAGTGCCACATGTAGAGCAGGATCTGCTGCTTACCTTTCAAGAACACCTGAAAGCATCCCAGTTTTTGGTTGTGTTCATTTTTCTCACTCTAGTTTTCTATGTGTTGTGTATTCTGTTTGTCTTTTCATATATTTCAGTTTTTGCTAAGGCATTGTCAGTTTATTATTGACTTATGAGTTTGAATATCATTTTGATGTCTATCACTTCTCTTATAATCATGTTTATATTATTCTAGAGTATTGAGGAGAAGAAACCAAAAGAACAAGATGCAAGGAAGAGGTAAAATATGGAAATTTATTACAGTGCAAATTTTCCTAAATCTGAATGTTAAAATAATTGAATGTTACACTTCTGCTTAAGTATTAAGACGGCGTTTCAACCTTAAGCTGTCATAGAAATATGGAGGTGTGGTATGATTGCCAATGAGACAACTCTTTTAAAGCAGAACTTAAGATTTCTCTTTTGCGTAAAAAAATTAATTTTGATTAAGAAATAATTGAAGCAAGCTATACTTTATTGTAGTTTTAACATGGGTAGGCATTATATTCGTGTTATTTTTGCCCAAGCGATGACAATTAAGGTTATTTCTATGTCCGATTTGTATAGGTGTTGAGTGTTTGTGAAGGCTCTTCCATAAACCTCCCTTTTTTGTTTGAAAACATGCAAACATCTGGCAAAATGATTTTTCAGACAGAATGAGGAGTTTTGAACAGCCAGCACGAACGGTTGTCATATCTAGGTCAAATATGTCATATTCAAATTGCAACACATTACAGTCATGAAAAATAAATTGAGAACAACAGGTGCATCATTTAAGAGTTTGGAAGTGTTTTAAGTTAATGAAAGATATAAAATTCATAGATTGATGCAAGCTATACTTTATTGTAGTTTTAACATGGGTAGGCAGTATATTCGTGATTATTTTTGCCCGAGAGGGAGGAGTTTTGGAACAGCCAGCATGAACGGTTGTCGTATCTAGGTCAAATATGTCAATTTGGGAATGCAACACATTACAGTCATAATGAATGAATTAGTAACAACATGTGCGTCATTTAAGAGTTTGGAAGTGTTTTAAGTTAATGAAATATATTAAATGCATGCCAATTTGATAAGATTCATTATTCTGCAGTAGTCTATATACGCATGTGCAAAAAAAAAATATTGGATTTAGAGTATGGGTTTATTCATAAAGCGAAAGAAGCATGTCATATAAAAAATAGTCAATATACGCATGTGCAAACAAATTTTATTGGATTTAGAGCATGGGTTTAATCACAAAGCGAAAGAAGCACGTCATATAAGAATTATAATAAAGTTTTACTTCAGTGAGGTTAAACTGTTGGCACTGGTCAGAAACTGATGACTTTTTGTTATATTTTAGAAATGAAGCATCATTGTTTACCCTGGAGAATGAAGAAGAGACTCAGAAGTTTTCACCGTGTGATATTGGACATGTACAAATGTTAAAAGTCCAGTTAAAGAATAGATCTTCTGCTCCACAAACTGTGAGTCATTGTATAAATTAATTTGCCACTATTAATTTGTTATTAGTTTTTTTCATTTACAAAGATACAAACTTTTTAAATTGTTTACACCTCTGTGTATGCTTTTGTGATAAATAGGAGATTAGGGTCAAACCTCAATGAGACAGCAAACGAAAGTTATTTTGCAATAAACACAGCTTTCAATAATGGACAAACCTCCAAACTAAAAATTGATAGAAAACCAGATATCAATTCAGGTTTTGACTGAATTCCACAACAACTACAAAGGGTCTTTTACACAATTAAAGTAGAGAAAATAACATAGCATTTCTGGATCTATGGAAAAATTGCTTAAAAAATTCATTGAAAACCAGTCTAGGTAAAGTACTCTTCAGTCATGTTTAAATATATGACAAATAATTTGGGCTATTCCTATATAGTTACTTAAAGGAAGCTCAAAGTATTCTACATATATCTATTAATAAGTAAAAATAAGAAGATGTGGTATGATTGCCACTGAGACAACTGTCCATCTTGGGGTCAGACTCTTTATTGTTATAACAGAAAAGTATGACCCAAGATGTTGAAAAGGTGCATTTTGATATAAAGTGATCAAGTTTGTTTCTCATAGAACTGTTACAATTTTGTTTTTTATGCCCAACCTATGATCCACCTACGATAGTAGATGGGCATTATGTTTTTTGGTCTGTTCGTTATTTCGTCCCTCCGTTTGTCTGTCTGTCCTGCTTCAGGTTAAAGTTTTTGGTCAAGGTAGTTTTTTATGAAGTTGAAGTCCAATCAACTTGTAACTTAGTACACATGTTCCCTATGGTATGATCTTTCTAGTTTTAATGCCAAATTAAAGTTTTGGTCCCAGTTTCACAGTCCACTGAACATGTAAACTGATAGTGGGAGTGGGGCATCTTTGTACTATGGACACATTCTTGTGTGTAAATTGTCTGGACAAAGTAAAATAACCTTAAGGTAAACAAACATTAATTAACAGACAGTAATATTGATTGTTACCTTTTAGGTTGAAGTAATAACTCCACAGCTGCCATTTGTAGTGAAGCATTCAAGTTTTACATTAAAGTAAGTAAAATATGAAATTAAAAAGATGTGGTGTGATTGTCAATGAGTCCTTAAGCCCAAAAAAAGCATCTGAACAGACTTCAATTATGTGCAAAACTCACTGTAGAGTTATTTATGAAAGGCCCTAACATAACTTATATGTTTGGAGAAGTGTCACAAAGCAACAACAAAAAAAATATTATTTTGTATGCCTGTGAATGAAAAATATAAAATCTTGAGATGGCATTCATTAATTGTAAGGTAGGATTTTTATGCCCCACCTACGATAGTAGAGGGGCATTATGTTTTCTGGTCTGTGCGTCCATTCGTTCGTCCGTCCGTCCGTCCGTCTGTCCCGCTTCAGGTTAAAGTTTTTGGTCGAGGTAGTTTTTGATGAAGTTGAAGTCCAATCGACTTCAAACTTGGTACACATGTTCCCTATGATATGATCTTTCTAATTTTAATGCCAAATTAGAGATTTTACCCCAATTTCACGGTCCACTGAACATAGAAAATGATCGTGCGAGTGGGGCATTCGTGTACTGAGGACACATTCTTGTTTTATGACTTATTATTGCTGCTTTGCTTTCAGTGGCAAATATGTCATGCAAACAATGAATTGGCTTATTTAGGAGACAATGATATTATTTAATGTCCTGATTAATTCTTGAAGTTGCTGTCCATATAAACCTTTTGCACAGCCAAATTGTCCCCTATTTAGCTCTACCTGATAATGTCCTGTTAAATCCAATTTCTATTTATTCGACTTTTTTTTATTTTGCAGACCTAAAAGCTTCATTAGATTCCCAATAGAATTCCGACCCAGTCAGCATGGTGGATTTGATGGACTTGTTATATTTAAAGCTAACATTGGAAGTACTGTCAGCTGTAAAGTTCATGGAATATGTAAAAAGATGTAAATTGGAAGGGAGACAACTTTGAATGTTTTTGTTTCTGTAACAAATAGGCTAAGAAAAAAAATATATCTGTTTAAGGCATTCCTACCTGCCTGGATTGTGCCTTCCCAAACCCATTCTATTGTCATTTAGATTCATGTGCTACTAATGTAAAGGTTGTTCCCTTATATAGGTCTACAAAGTTGTTTTCAATGATAAAATGAATTTACCTGCTTACTTTTGATGAATTTAACCTTTAACAGATTTGTATATCTTTTCTTGGCCTTACAAATACATCTTTATACAAACAATGTGTTTTCGAAGAAGTACAAGTTGTATCTTAATGTCATAAACATTCTTTTGCAAGAAAATTGACAATATATGTGTTTAAATTATAGGCTAGAAACATTATATTTGTTATTTACCAGGTGCAAATGTAATGCTATTAAACAAGATGTTAAAAAGATCATCATTTTGGAGTGGTATTTTTTTTAATGAATTACTTTTGATAAACAAACAAATGAATATGTGATATAGGAAATAAGCTGTGATATGAAATATGGTGCTAAATACAGTGGCCTTATTTCACATAAGTTTTCAATTGTCTCATGTATAATTTATTTTCTCATGTGGTTGTCAATTGTTTTGTTCATTAGAACTCACAAATTTTTAATTTATGTCTTTCATGTATGATATTTAATATATGTCTTATGCATTTGCCACCTGTTAATGACTACTAATAGTCCAGTCATTAGATTTTTCATGTTTATAATTTAGTTTTTTGAAGTAGTGTAACTAAATATATTCACCAAGATATAAAAATAGTTATAAATACTTGTATTAAATATGTCAATGATATTCATAGAGGTGTAAATATTGAGGTCTGGACCTTTATAATGGTATGTAAAGAACTTTTGTTATTATGGATCAGATGGAAAGACATTTGGAAAATATGTATCAAATAATTTTTACTTCAAATCTTGGCGAAAAATATATATTCCAAATTTTAAAGGAAGAAGGAGAACATTTAAATAATCATTTGACCAGAAGAGGAAACAGAATATTTTTATCCACTATAGGAATTAATTCACCTGAATTTTTGCTCATTTAAAATTCATTATCATAATACATTTCAGGAATCAGGAATATTCAAAGGTATTGTAAAAAAATCAAATTATTCTGCACTTTTTTTAGTATGGACAATTAAAATGGCCTAATATACCAATTTGTGTTCATTGTTTGTTACCTCATGTTAAATCTATAGTCATCTATAGGATGAACCGTATGGATCAAAATTTTATGCATTATTTGAACTTAAATGAGTATTTTACACAAATTTCATTTTTATACTAATAATGCAAATTTGGTAATACTGTATACAATTTTTAACATGTTACTCAAGAATATCTGTTTATTTTTCATCATCGATTGTTAATTTAAGTTATAACCAGTCATTTTATTTTTTGAAGGTATTTTCAAACATATTAAGAGTCTAAGAATTTTGAAGCCAGTTTATGGTTATCCAGATATTACAGATATAAAATAAATTAGATTCTAAAAACTTTCTCATAAACCCCATTATGTATATAATACGCTGTGAAGTGTAAAAATTTTCATATTCAGAATACTAGAATATCCATTTGTGTAAATTCGATTATTAATTGAGATCAAGGAAATGAAAATTTGAAAATATGACCACTGATAGTATTGGTTATGTAAAGAGTAAATGAACCTGGAAATGGGGTCTGAAGAGAGAGTCATGGATAAAACAACCTGGATAAGAGGGGAGTAAAAATTAAAGATATTCTGGAAAAGTTTCTCTGTTCTTCATTTGGGGTAGGGATAGAATTGAATTGAAAGAATTTGGAGTCGAGGACAGGGAAATTGGGAATCAAGGACCCTTGTCTACCCACTTTGATACGATTAACCTTAGAAATGGAAAAAAAAAAAAAACACCTTTGAAATAAACCACTTTACAGTATCATCATCATCATCATTATCATATGGTTTGTCCCTGTTATCATCTACTCGTTGTATATTGAAAAATCTTCTAGGGTATTTTGTTGCATTAAGTTGAATGCAGATAGTACTTTTAACCAGAACATCCCTCAGAAGGTGGAGAAATACTGGATGTACACAGTATATCTTTTACACTTTTCTTTTGCTTTTTTTTTTGGGGGGGGGGGGAAATACAAATCACTTGTATTACATTTGTTACCATATATCATCTGTACTGTGTGATGTTTACCAAATTTTTGTCATCTTGTTTATTAAATTTACCTATTCAAGATATCTCCCATGTTTCAAATCAATTGCCAATCAGATATCTGATATTCATAATATGAATACTTCTTGCGTCTGGTTTATTTTAAAGTTTGAAGTTAGTCTTCTTCATACTTACCAAAGATCTGAGGGTTTATCATAGTTTGTTTTGTGTAATATAATATTGTCTTCTTTCCATATAAGAAAAGATGGCTACCTGTACATTTTGTTTTCACAGATCTTTATGAACAAAAATAACTTACCGTTTGTCTTTCTATGAACTTGTAAAGTTCATTGGCCCCTTTTATTTATTAAGAATGCATAATCTTTAACTGGGTTTTGTCTATAAGGTTATATTGATTTCTAAGTTTTTTTTCTATTTATGTTCTTTGTATTTGTAGAAACCACCTTATTTTCGAAGCTTGAAAAAACAATCTCACAGCTGTTGAACTGTTGTGCAACACTATGAATCAAATACAATGACAGAATTTACACAGGTATTATCATCCTACCATATATTTTTCCAAGATATTTAATAAATAATGGTATGGCAACCTGTTATTCTTGACAAATGTAGTTAAACATTTATTACTTCTTTTTTCAGTAGATTTTCATAAGTGTATATGGTATATTTGCAAATAGCCTTAATTCTCCGTATCATTTTATAAATGTATAATTGACAACAATTGATATATTAAAGCATAAAGATGGTTGACAAAGTGACTTGAAATATTCTGTATAATCTAATCATTAATTGACACACTGAATTATATATATTTTTTCACATTCAGTTACTTTAATATTTACAGTGGTTTATATATGCTAGACTTTTCACTACTGTTATCAAATATGACAGCTATAAAATAAAATTATTGAATGTTGAAATCTCATTTTGTCTCCCTGCAACTAAAGTCTCTCAATTGAAGACATATGATGTAGGTATGGCAGTCAAAAGTTGGTGGGAGGTGTTGCATAGATCTGTGTCTCATACCCATTAACAGGTCATTCTTTAGTCACCTCATTTTTGGAAAGATTGGAACTTGTTCTAAATCTTTACTTAGGCACTGGCCTCCCTAACAACACGACAGGTTAGCTACTATTACTAAATGTATTCACACTGACATATAGTTCCCTATAGTTCTCATGTATGTGCACATAATACACATAAACTGAAAAAAATGGGTATATTTTTGGAGCAGTTCATTTAAGCATGTATGTCATTAAGGTGTGTTGATGTGCAGGCTTTTTTTTTAAACATTTTGATTAGGTAATTGAGTATTGATACAATACTAGTATGATTGACAACTGTCATTATCAACAAACAATCAGAGACAAGTTAGACCTTTAATTACAATGCCCCACCTCCTAAACTGTTAATCATATTGACCACATTACCTTTCAACCTCTGTGTTACATAATTATACTTCAATATACAAATATTTGACCTCATAATTGAATACACAAATATATATATTAGAAGTTTGATATGTATATATTAGACATTACATAAAGTGATTCTGTAAATTATGTCTGAAAGATAAATGATTAATGGATTAACAAGATCTTATAAAAAAAAAAATGAAATATGAATATAAATATGAATATATGTAGCACTCAGAAACGTGTCCTTCCCCTCAAATGTGTCCGATTACCCCAAACGTGTCCACATCAACGTCACTGAACTGCAAAACATGTCTAAATATAAAAGGGCGCCACAGCGTGTCATTTGTATAAACGCCTAAACATGTCCATTAAAAAAAACACCCAAACGTGTCCAATCCCCCAAATGTGTCCATATTTTTTTTTACTGAAATTATCATTCGTGTCAATATCATTAATACGTGAAGATAATAAATCAGACACCTCGTGACGGGAGAATGTCCCATTCTTTGCGCGTTTCTTACTGAAGTGATAAAAAAGTTTTTACTAACTCTAAATTTTTTAGATTAAAATCCCAACTAGTGTTAATCCCGAATAACTGTTAAATTTAGGTCTTATTTTAAATATCTGATATGATAAAAGAACCTATCTACAGTATAGATAAGAAGATGTGGTATGATTGCAAATGACACAGAAATTAACAGCTACTAGTATAGGTCAACGTACGACATTCAACAATGAGCAAAGCCGTTTCCGCATATTCAGCTATAAAAGGCCCCGAAATGACAAATGTATGTTATTGCTAACATGATATCTTTCAAATAATTCATTAAATATTTGGCACTGGACTTTATGTCTCTTGTTCATGTTTCTTTATTGATGTTTGAAACTTAAAATTTATTGAAAAACCTGATTCCCAGTTTATAATCTAAACTATCAGAACTGTTGAAAGAAAGGAAGTCAATTCTGCTGAATTAATATAAAATGCATCAACGGAGTTTACTAGTACAAACTAATTTACATATTAAACGATTAATTTAACAGTACAATAATTATTTGTATGTTCGCTCTAAATGAGCATGAAATACTTGCAACTGGACAATAATCAATTTCAGTCAAAAGTCAATTCATATGTTACAGATTGAATTTGCAATATTTTTTTATGCTAATCATTAACAACTGGCATTGAACAAACTAATGTTAATAAATGCCCACTTCATCATCTTTGTCCCCCATCACATAATTGCGGTAAACGTTATTGATTTGGGACATGCATGTATTAGCGCTAAAAGACGTGATGGGTTCTGGCGTGAAATAATTATCGGACACGTTTGGGGTTATGAAATAGGACACGTTTGGGAAATATTGAATATTACGGACACGTTTGGGGAGAATAGACACGTTTGTGGGAATCGGACACGTTTGGGAGTGTTACATATATAAAAGGTATTCAAGTACGGCCTATTTCCAATAATCATCTGTAATTAATCAACAATTTAGATTAGTTCATTTTTTATTTTTCTATCACGATTTGGCTTGAAACAGTTTTGAAATTTTAAAACTTTTAATTATAACTAACTATTGTTTATTAGTTTATTCCCCATCAATCATAATGTCTATTTTAGTCATTTGAATTTTTATTAGAAGTGAATATATATTTTTGCAATCAAGAAAGAATCCACATTTCAATAACATAAGTTTTTTAATTAATTTTGTTTACATTGAAAAAGTACATTTTCAATGCCCTGTGTTGAAAAATACTTTAAAAATTGAGACACTCTACAACTGTTAATCTTCAAATGACACAAAACAACATTTTTAGATTATTTTTGTTGACACTTTAACGTTCTTAGCTGTTGGTCTAGATTTAATGTCTTACAAAGATAGTTGGTAACATTTACTTAGTAGAAGAATTTTTGATTTGCAATTTTTTGTTTTTTGCAACATGTTCAGAACCGGCAACATTATTTGGATAAGATATAAACTGCAGTTTAAATAAAATTGTGCAAATTAAGAGACCCTTATTATTTAATTTGAGCTCATTTTATCCTCATACTGGAAAAGCACTTTTCCTTCTAAAGACCTGCTGTTAAGCCTTTAACCCCCAATCCCGCCTGTAGGCGTGATGGCGACAACCATTCTTTGATGGCCCGTATGACCCTCCATACTTTTTTTTTAATTGCCCCAGCTGAACTGTCATGATAGCAGGGACTTCAACCAAGCAGTTGATGGTCCATAAACTCTTCTCGGATGTCTGTTCATGAAAATATGGCACTTTGAAAGCCGTTTAAGAGTTCAAAATCGGGAAAACGTGAAAAGTAGCCAAAATCAGGTGGGGGTGGGCATCTTTTGATGGCCACTACGTAAGTGGAGGTGACTGTTGGTATAAACTATTATCATACATGCATGCCTAGGTGGTATAGGAACACAACGAGGTATAATATGGCCAATAGGAATCTAGTCTGTAAAATCTAGGTCACCCTTTTGTCAAAAATTCGTAAAAACGGACATTTAGGCAGACCTGACTTGACAATAATAATTTCCCAGCAAGACACTGAAGACCAATATACTCCCAGCTAGCATGAATGGACTGCTGTAACTATAGGGTAATACTTGAATGACAAAGAAACACAGTCTTGTCAGTGTTCACCTCTCAAGGTCGTTTTAAAATCGGAAAATAGACGCAATGTTAAGTTTTTGGCTCAAGTTAGTTTGTTTGGAACCACTTGTGATAGATCATAGATTTGCAATATAAAGTTGCATTACTTTAAGTACATAACAGTTTGTCGACTATGTTGAGGCCCCTAAGTCATGGTTCAGTAACTTTGAATTAATAAGTAATTTTTAATGTTAAGTTTTCTGCTTTAGTTAGTTTGATATGATCTTCTTGTCAACTAAACAAAAGATCAATAATATTTTTCCGAAACCTCTTTCTGAATTATTAACATCTATTTAATGAGCAATCAAAGTCGGACTTCAAATTTATTGTGAAACTGCCTATTCCAGGTGGCGTGAATCAGATGTGGATACTAAAAAATTCCAAAAATCTTTTAGAGTACATACAATCTAAGACTCTTTTCATCTTGCAATAGTATTAAAACATTTGACTTTTCCTCACTTTACACAAGTATTCACCATTCCAAACTAAAAGACAAATCGAAAGAGTTTGTATTGCTTTGTTACATAAAAAGAATGGCCAACGCAGATACAAGTATCAGGTAAATCATACTTTGTAAAGGAGCACTCTGATTCAAACAATAAATTCTTTGAAACGACATCATTAAGATGCTTGATTTCTTGATTGATAACATATTTGTTACGTTTGGAGGACGTGTTTTTCAACAGACTGTCGGCATTCCAATGGGAACAAATTGTGCCCCTCTTCTTGCCGACTTATTTCTTTATTATTATGTGGCTGACTTCATATAGGAACTTAGGAAGAAAGATGAGAAGTTAGCAATATCCTTTAACTTTACTTTCCGCTATATAGATGATGTTCTCTCACTAAATACTTCAAAATTTGGTGAGTTTGTTGAACGTATCTATCCCACCGAACTAGAGATAAAGGATACAACAGATACAGTTAAGTCGGCCTCATATTTTGACTTACATCTAGAAATTGACAATGAGGGTCGGTTGAAAACAAAACTTTACGACAAAAGAGATGATTTCAGCTTCCCAATTGTGAACTTTCCAGTTCCAAATGGTGAAGTATAAGTCATCCCTTCGTAAATTTTACGGACGCCATCACGAGTTGGTTGACCGTTATGGAATAACCGTTTCACAGATGATATCGGATATGTTCCTAACGTCGTAACTATAATCCACTTCATTTTCATGAATGTGACCTACCGAATTAGACTATTTACCGGGTTTGTAATAACACGAACAACACAGCGAGTGCCACATATGCAGGATCTGCTTACCCTCCCGGTGCACCTGCAATAACCCCCAGTTTTTGGTGGGTTTCGTGTTGCTTAGTCTTTAGTTTTCTTTGTTGTGTCATGTGTACTATTATTTGTCTGTTTGTCTCTTTTCCTTTTTAGCCATGGCGTTGTCAGTTTATTTTCGATCTATGAGTTTGACTGTCCCTCTAGTATCTTTCGCCCCTATTTTGTATGAAGTCCAATTACTATCAAAACATATCAGTGTGGGGACTATGTTGGGGTCCTGACCCCTAGGGCATGGTCTAGTGACTTTGAATTTATAAGCGATTTTCAATGTGATCACTACGATTTTAAGATGGTACAGAATTCATAAATTATAACTTGCCGAATTTTAAATATCATTTTAATAATTATAGTCAACTTTGGACATGTTATTTGCGCTAGAATTAAGAAAAGAGAGATCAACAGCTACTAAATTTTAAGAATTTTCTTAATATACTGCTGACATTTACCCCTAGGAACTTACTTTAAATAAATCAAATGTATACGGTAATAACTGTCCTTTCCTGTATTTAGATATTTCGGTTTTAAACGGGGAAACTCCACACTAAAATTTACGACAAAAGGGACGATTTTTCGTTCCCTATTGTTAATTTTCCATTTTTAGATGAGGATGTTCCTTTGGCACCATCTTACGGTGTTTATATATCAAAGCTCGTTCGCTATGCCCGTGTCTGTTGTGACGTTTTTGATTTTAACGAACGCAATCTATTTATTACTGGTAAATTATTAAACCAGGGATATCGTTACCATAAATTACTTAAAACCTTTACTAAATTTTTCCATAGATATAAAGATTTGGTTTTGAAGTTTGGTTGTACCTGTAGAAAACTTATTTCAAACGGGATAGCACATCTTCATTTTTACGGAAATGTTGTTAACCGTGCCCGGAAATTTAGAAATGATCCTTGTAAACTTATCGCTCCTTTAAAAACTTATTCTAAAAGGTTACCAATTCAACACTGTAATACGATCATTGAATATTGTTTTTATTGGTATAAATATGGATTTTGTTATCAGTAAATTAAAAGCAAACTAAATATTACTAGTATGGTATATACATATACACATTCATGGATCTACAATCTGTCGACACCTGTAACTTGGCATTGCACAAGGTCATGTTTTTCTCTGACTGTTTATGACGACTTTACACTAAATCCATTGGATGTTGGATGTGTACGGATTGATAGTTTAGTCTTAGATGCATGTTTTTTTTATTAGTTGTTAGTGGCTTTGAACTAGCTGTCAGATAACTGCGAGTACTCTCAGATCTGTTCCGAGTGTCTTTTTGTTGTCGGGATGTACAAGTACCCGGCCACGTCCACTTGTAATTTTGTCCAACTGATGAGCTAAGCCTTTTTCAACTGATTTTTATAGTTCGTTCTTATGTTGTACTGTTATACCACTGTCCCAGGTTAGGGGGAGGGTTGGGATCCCGCTAACATGTTTAATCCCGCCACATTATTTATGTATGTGACTGTCCCAAGTCAGGAGCCTGTAATTTAGTGGTTGTCGTTTGTTTGTGTGTTACATATTTGTTTTTCGTTAATTTTTTTTATATAAATAAGGCCGTTAGTTTTCTCGTTTGAATTGTTTTACATTGTCATATCGGGGCCCTTTATAGCTGACTATGCGGTATGGGCTTTGCTCATTGTTGAAGGCCGTACGGTGACCTATAGTTGTTAATGTCTGTGTCATTTTGGTCTCTTGTGGACAGTTGTCTCATTGGCAATCATACCACATCTTCATTTTTTATATTTAAACATACACTTGCATATAGGTTTTTTAATATGAAATATTACTATTTAACACATGACATGCGTAAAATCTCTTTGTTCTTTTTTTTAGAATAAGTCTGAATATTAAAAAAAGTTTTTAATTCAAAACTTACCCGCAAAGTCGTATTTCCCCCTTTCTTTTCCCTACAAGAAACTTTCCTAGGATTCGTGGATTGCGGAATACCGTCCTCATTTCTCAAACGTTCACGTAAATTGATTGCGTCATGTGTTTAAACAGTTATTGGCCAATCAAATCGGTATATAGGATTTAATTGCACGGCTCGTGTGACCCTTTAACCCGAACTCCTACGTCGTTCGGGTTAATTAGGGTCACACGAGCCGTGCAATTAATCCTATATACCGACTTGCTTGTTCAATAACTATAACTTATTAACTTCGAAAACATAAGATATCAAATTTTAAACAGTTAATCGGAATTATGAAAGTATAGTATCAATACTCCAATTCAATTCATATACAAGTTAAAGTTCTTATAATCTACCAACACCTACTATAATGATTTTCAAATAATTACTCTTGATTGTTACCTAGATTGTTACTAGTAATTGGAATCACCTCCACTTTAATTGTGATTTTAATTGACTACATTTCAACTTCACCTTCACCTGCATATGGGATATACCGTGTGATTTCCCAACTTTTTCGATATTCAGGAGCTTGCAGCTCCTACTCAGACTTTGTAAAACGTCACCAGTAGCATATGATTTTCAATTTCAAATCCTCTTAATTTTGTATTGATCCAATAAACTGTAACATTCATAGCAGAAAGTTGATGAACCAGGGGTATGTCAAAGAACGTCTCGTCCTTTTTCTTAAAAAAGAAGTTCATTAGAAGGTACCCAGATCTAGATATTATGTATCAACTTAACAAATGATAAACGAAGGTCTTGAAGTAAAATTCTGGATACTGACGTACAACTTTATCATCTTAATAACGTGTTATAGTATTCTTTTATATGTCTTTATGGGTGGATTTAACTTAGATAAATACAATCGTATGATAAAAAAGTAAAATGAGGTTGTTAAATTTGATGTATGCCTTTGTGTGCTTCTTTGTTACATTTGTTTGTTTTTATAGTGGTTAAGATGATAACACAATGTTGAACCTTATGTGTCAGTGTTTTGTTCACTCATCGACATCATTGTCAATATAATGGCATTTGATGCGACTGTCATACACGTTGGAGGTATAACTAGCTATAAAACTGGTTCAATCACCATTTTTTACACAAGAAAATGCCTGTACCAAGTCAGGAATATCCCAGTTGTTATCCATTTGATGTGTTTAAGCTTTTGATTTTGCCATTTGATTACGGACTTTCCATTATGAATTTTCCTCGGAGTTTGTGATTTTACTGTTTTAAATCTATTTTTATATATAATTGAGAAGATACTTTATACACAACTATAATATAACTGTTAATTACACATTTATTAAACAATTCATGACCTCAACAGTATACTTATAATAACATTGGATCTTCACGATATAAAACGATTCTGTAAATTATGTGTCAAAGATGAATGATAGATTATTGTTAAGATGCATGTTTGAAAAAAAATCAGTGTCATAATCATCTGATATAAGTCAATGTATTAAGTTAGCTTGTTCTATTAACAATAAACAGCTGCGCCATGAGCGCATGATACGCCCGACGTCTTGTATGTAAGTTGTATGTAATAATCATAAATAGTTTCTGAGAAAGTTTTAAGAAATAACCATTTATTGTTTTTGAGACACGGCGGGACATGTGAAACCCCCCACCCTGTTTTTTTTTTTACAAAAACTAAATATCAATAAAAATAAAATTTTGAATTAAAACTAAAAAGTATACAGATCTTTAGATTAATATAACAAAGAAGTGTGTAAAGTTTTAAGCAATAATCATAAATTATTTTTGAGATAGGGTGTGACATGTATTTTATAAATTTGTTTCTGAGATACGACACAACATGTAAAAAAAAACCTCCCCCTTTTTTTACAAAATACTCAATAACTCAAAAATGAAATTTTGAATCATCACCAAAAAGTATACAGATCTTAAGATTAATATAACAAAGACATGTGTAAAGTTTTAAGCAATAATCATAAATCGTTTTTGAGATATAGCGCGATATGTTAAAAAAAACCATCCCCCTTTTTTTACAAAATACTCAATAACTCAAAAATGAAAATTTTGAATCATCACCAAAAAGTATACAGATATTAAGATTAATATAGCTAAGAAGTGTTTAAAGTTTTAAGTCATAATCAAGAATCGTTTTTGAGATACGGTGCGACATGTGAAAAAAACACACCCCTGTTTTAGTTACAAAGTGTCGTAACTCAAAAAGTTTTAATCTTATTTTCACCAAAAAGTATACAGATCATTTGACCATCATAAGAAACAACTATATTAGGTTTCATGAAATTTGGATAAGTCGTTCTCAAACTAAGGTGCGACATGTTTACGCCGGACAGACAGACGGACGGACACCGGACATTTGTATACCATAATACGTCCCGTCAAAATATTGACGGGCGTATAAAAATGGGTATATAATCCTTCTACACTTAATGCGGTAATGATGTATCAACTTTTTTAATTACCATCCTATATGAGAATATAATTTGACTAGTCCAATCTATCATATAATGACAGGATCTAATACTCATTTGTCCTAATTTTCTTCCAGAGACATCGTTTTGTGTAAAATCTGCTCCCAGCACTATATCCACATTTGGCGAAACATGGCCTTATTAACTTTTTTAGATTCCATGGATTCGAGCGTCACTGATGAATCATTTGTAGACGAAATGCGCGTCTAGTGCCAGTACAAAATTTCAATCCTCGGACTAGTATCTATGACAGGCAATTTCTTCCTTTTTATCAGTCATTTTACAAAATTAACTTCGAGTTTTAGAATGATTGTGAAGGCTAGGCATTTTAAAAATTGTTTACCAAAAAAAGTTAGAAAATGTTGGTGAGCTGATTCTGAGAGAAATCGACCTTATCATGTATGCAAATGCTCAGAGTACAAATGATCATCACGGGTCGAAAAAATTCTTTGCAAACTTTGTACCTGTTTGAAAATTTAGTTGATATACTAAACTATTACAAAACTGATCAACATTTATTTTTTTATTCCATATTTTAGCAAAAACCAAGTAAACAACGCAGTTGAATACTAAAATGAAATAAAAGTACAATACTTTGATTCAATTTGACCAAGTCAGTGATCAATGAATTTTGCAAATACTAGAGTTGGAAAACAAACAAATAACACGTACTTTGCTAAACTCTAACCACAACTAAAATAGAGAGTACGCTTCGATATACTCTCCTCCAGCTATGTAAACAGTTTTTTTATCAACATCCAGCCAGATATCTCTCGGATTTTGTATCTTCTCAAAATGTTCAAGTAATGTTCTATGTTTTGTACCATCGGCAGACAGAACATGTAATGAACCTTTGTTATATGTATCAACACATAGAACCAGTCCAGATGGTAACACAGCCAGACTCTCCGGTTTCTTAATTGTTTCGTTCTTATATGAATATATTTCTTTGCCTTCTAATGTCGTGCGTTTGATTTCTTTGTCCTTTGTTGTGAAAATAATATCACCGTTATGTATACTCATACCATTTGATGCACCTTTAGTATCGGTTGAAAAACAAGTCGCAAGGTTATTTATAATGCTAGGACTGCATGTTGTAACAAATTTTTTAATTGCGTTCTCCACTACCAAGAAAATACATTTGTTGTGAGAAAATAATGTTCCAACTGATTCCTTATCAAAGGCGATTTTCTGTGGCTTATTAACTTCATTTCCATGTATTGTGCCAACATACAAATCGCTTTTATGACAAGAAATGAAAACTTGATTGAATGTAATGTCATAACATAATCGTTTCGGCAATCCTGCAAATACTGCTGAACAGATTTTGGCCCCGGTATCCTTCTCGAGCAAGTGTAGTTTACTCCCGCCATCAGCTTTATCTCCTACTATTACCCATCTTTCACCAATAGAAACCCCACATGTCATATTTGACCCTTTAAAATGGAATGTTTTTAGGTTCTTTACACAAAGTTCTTGAAATGTATAAGCAGTCGTTACACCCAGTTCTTTACACAATTTGTAGAGATCACCAGTCTGGTCTACTAAGAGTTCTTCTTTTTGCTCAAAGGTACCTAATATCTCTGCATTCTGTAACTGTTCAACTATTTCATTCTTTTTTAGTGTAAGCGTGACAAGTTTATCATTATGAAATGTTTTACTAAGTTCTACGATACTCGCTTTAATTTGGCTTCTCATAGTCTCTACATGAACAAACAACTGAATGTTGGACCCTTCGTCCTTCACAATTTTCGAAACACTCACCCAGTGTTCAAGACTCTTGGCAAATTGTTCCAATAAACGTATGCGAACATTATGATTAGTGTTCTGTTCATCGCGAAATATATGTAATTGTTTTTTAAACAGTTCAAACAAATTGTCTAAATTACATTTGGTCATTTCTGTTAATTTCGCTGCTTCTTCCTCGACGGTCTCGGTATTTGTAATAAAGTCCGACTTTTGTTGTTCCTTTTCCTTTAAAAGTTTTATTGTCGCATCTTTTACTTTTTCTATTATATCTGGAAGGCCTTCGTAAATATCATCCTCGCTCAAAACGCCTTCAATTGATTTTAGTTCCGTGCATCTTATATGTTTTGTATTCAAGCACAAAACACAACATGCTTCTCTATGACGAAAACAAAATATTTCAGTTTCTTTCGAAGGATGAAAACGGCAGTGATTGGAGATACCATTTAAATCTACTCCAGTTAAATTTGAGGCATATTCCTCAATTTTGACTACAGCATGGTCGGATAACAGTTTCATTCGGCTGTGCATTTGATTACACTTTTCACATAAAGCTTCTTCGCAGATCTTGCACCAAAACTTGGCATCTGATTTTTCGTTCCATCGTTTACAAGCATGACACTCCTGTGTTTTGTCACCTTTTGATAACGCGACCATAGTTGATATAGTGGTATTGTCCGGTAATGAGCTTGTCCATTTTTCAATGGCCTCATTTGAATTTTTTGGTATCACCGCTGTCCTACATATTGGACATGCATACTCTGATATTTTGTCGTCTTTTTTGCGTCCAATCGATAGAATAAACTCGTGTATGCATGGTTCACAAAACGTATGTAAGCATGGTAGTATTTTCGGCGATTTGAATGTTTCAGCGCAAATTGGACAGGACAATAATTCTAAATCACCAGATAAAGGTTTAGACAAAGCCATACCTGCAATATTCCTTACACAGCTAGGTTATCTGAGAGGTTATACACAATTTGTCTCACGTGATCATCGTGCAAATTATCTATTTTTAACTGCAGGACGTTTTGTGAATATATACACTAAATATTTCAAAACCAAAGCTGGTAGACAGGTTCTTTATAAAACAACCATCAATACTAAAGATAGGGGACTCGTACTTGAATTATAAACCAAATTTCGTTTAGTTATACATGTTTTCTTCTTGTCATTTATTCAATGACATATATGACGTTTGTTGTTTATTAATTTTTTATCATAAATCTTTTTTACTGGTAAATTTTATCTCAATTTATCAAATAAATAAATTGTGCACATATTCCCATCTTTGTATTTTATGCTGCTTTTTTACTTTACAGTGAGTGTCAGTTTTACAGTTACTGTATCATACTATTGTATTGGTTACAGCGACACTGACCGGTCGAGTTTATTCTATCGATTGGACGCAAAAAAGACGACAAAATATCAGAGTATGCATGTCCAATATGTAGGACAGCGGTGATACCAAAAAAATCAATCACATATCCTTTTTTCAAATGGAACATTTCAAATAATCTCTTGAAAACACTATTCTCATTCAGATCAAAGGAAGAGGGTGTCTAATTTTTACTTTTCGGTTTCCACACTCATGGTTAAAAAATTTGGTCGGCATAAAGGCAAACGATTAAATTTAAACAAACGATGTTTTTTTTTCTAAAGAAGACAACATGTTGACTTTGATGGCACTTCCTGAAAAATGGCAGAGATAACTTTTTGTTTGTTGGATTTGTAAATGTGACCTTGTTAAGATCTTCATGGCCAAAATGGCATACAGTTCTTATTATCAATCTGGATATCATTTGATGAGCATTAATCATGTTTACTCAATGAAGTACTTAAAGCATCTTGGCAATAATGATGAGTTACTTTGTTAAACATGCATTGTTCAAAAATTACTCCGAGTGCAGTCAAACGTGTGTATTTGTAATAGGTTGAAGACATAACCGAACCTAAGCACTAAATTAAAATACACTTTATGCATTGGAATTGATTTGTCCATTTCCAGTCATACCTTAAAACTTGAACATGTTTAAGGATTATGTACCCTTGTGTTGATTCAATGGAAATTTTATAGAAAATCCACAGAATTTATCCTCATATTTTGCAATTTGCCAATTTGAAGACTGATAGATATAGGCTTATTGCATGCAGTGCTAATATTGATTTTCTTTAAATCAAGTTTATTAATGTAGTTATTGGTTAAAATGCAAATATAAATATGGACCAAATCAAGTACACCTTTTAGGGTGCGCTCGACTTAAGTGACTCAGCACAAGGTGTTTTGGAATTTACAGGTTGCTTAGAACATTTTGTAAACAATAAACACTAGCACATCATAGAAAAGCAAGTGAGTAATCTATGTTTCAAATGTTATAACAAAAATCTCTGTACTAAAGGCTGTGGATTTTCTATAAAAATCTTGGTTTATTTGCCACAAAGTCCTTTTTTCTATTAAATGCAAAGACACAGTAAATAATAATGCTTGACATCAAGTTTCCCCTTCGGATAAGTACAAAATGGCCTATCTCTATTGTTCATTATATCTAAAATTTTGATACAATTGAAGTTTGAAAAATTCGTACAAAATTGGCTGCAGAAGGGGTCATAAACCTTAAGTCCACAGGTTTACTGTACTTACAGTAAAACTTGTGGTATAAATTCGACCATGTGCGTCAATTTCTTGAGATGAACTTAAAGATAGATATGGATTATGAACTGTACTCAAAATCATAAAAAAATATATGAAAAAGTTCAAATGAAAGCTTTTTCCCTTTATTTGATTTTATATGTACATTACCCTCGCTTCACATGTTATGATTTTGATGATTTAGTTGCATGTTTTTGCTTCAAACACACTTTGATATTCAGTACATGAGCTAAACGGAATCATTAGTGCATGCAAGCCATATATTTTACCCGGATCTTATATCGGTTTTTACTGGCATATGATTTATGGTTGACATTGTAATACGTTACATTTATTTAGGATTTTATACAACATAAACAGGAAACTTCAATTTCACTATATCTTTACGTTTGTTATCGTTCATTGGTTCAAAGAATAATTTCACGTGGTATGTATATATTGCACACTGGTTTCTTGATTCTTTATAGTGTAAGGTTTGATATTAATGTTTCCAGATTTATTATTTAAGAATTGAATTTTGTAACTTCATTGGGGTGTAAAAGTGTTGACCGAAGTACATTTTGTATGAAGCGTGGAAGCGCTTCATTCTAAAAATGTGCGCACGATCAACGCTTTTACAACCCTATGAAGTTACAAAAAGAAGCATTCAATACTTTAATATAATTACATTTTTTTTAGCTAGGATCATAAAAAACACGATGTTTATGAAGTTTTTATTTAATTTACCTGTGCACTTTATTGTGGGACCTCGTGTCATCATGAATCATAAATTTTATTGTGTAATGAAGTTGCTTAAGGAATAACGCGGGATTGCAGTGTAGCCAATCAGAATAACGTATTATAATGGAACATACATCACTACTAGTCGTATGACGCTTTAGTCGAGAATTTTAATATGGCATTGAAGTTGATCTGGTCATCAGGGTACAGCAGCTGCGCACTTCCCTTTACTTGTGAAGATCCGGAGTACATTCTCAGAACTATTATAAGTCTTGTGCATATATGTCTTTGATTGATACATTGTGTTATGATAGTAGATAATGTTCCTTGGACCCGATCACAGTTAATCGATCCTACAGTTACTTCAAATACTAACTTTTATAAAAACAAGTCTTAGTTTTAGTATTGCTTTGTTAAGAGTTAAAATTTATTTTTAAAGTTTTACTAGGAGCACCTGTTGTGTTGCTCATGTAAGTGATTCGTTGATGCCACAAACCAAGAAAAGTGGACGGGATTGTCGTCTGTGACACGTATATCACATAATCAGGGGGTCCATAATGGTCAGCCAACCCTGGCATCCGTAAAACTTTAGAATGGCTGACTGATAAGTTATCTTATATAATCTAGTTTTTGGAAGATATACTTTATAATGGCTTGCCATAGATTTAGTTTGACAAAACTCAATAACTCACCAAATTCAACATATTTTTTAGATGTATCATTATTTACTATGAAGTTCCATCAATTTGATTGTTAATCCCATTGAATCATAGAAGAATGAGTTTGAACCGACCATCAAACGGACCACGATTCTGTAATGAGGAGTACCCAAATTGCATTCTTGCTACATCCGTAAAAACCGATTTACTAATGTTTTGTTTTATATCTCCAAATATTTGGAACAATTTTACATTAGTCCATGCTTACTATTCATTTTCTAAGAAATGGATGCTTGTGACTTATTTTAATTGCTGATTTTTAAACGTTGACTTTTTGTGGACGTCGCACGGCTACGTTTCCGTAGATTTTACCTTTTCACTGAATACTTCATCTGTTTATACACACTGCGACCGTTTTGTGCAGTGGCGGATCCAGCCATTTTAAAAAGGGGGGGGGGTCCCAACACAGGACAAAAAAGGGGGGGTTCCAACTATATGTCCCCATTCAAATGCATTGATCGGCAAAAAAAAGGGGGGTTCCAACCCCCGGAACCCCCCCCCCCCTCTGGATTCGCCACTGTTGTGTATATTTAAATATATTTATAAGTACGTCTGAACCAGTGACAACTCTACAACAGATTTATCCATCGGATCACCAGCAATGATGGTGATATAATAATAATAATAATAATAATAATAATAATAATATCTTTATTTAGAGAGAGTAAATCATTTGGATTACACCAATTTTCAATAAGGCTCTCTTAATACAATAATAATTACATTACAAATAAACAATGCATCAATAATAATAAATTAAATAAAGATTATGTACAATTTAAAATACAATAAACAATTATGATATGGCATTACAGTAAAAATATGATGGTAATGTTAAAAGTACATAGATTTGTATTTATGTTTAAATTCGGATACTGTATTTGATTTTTTTATTGAATTAGGAAGAGCATTCCACACTTTTGGTCCATTGTACGAGAAACTAGACTTATACAACTCTGTATTTGGTTTTGGAATAATAAAATTATCTGAGGATGAAAATCTCGTATTATATTTTTGGTTTGCAGAAGCTGATACAATAAGACTGGACATATATTCTGGAGCTAAGCCATGTTTTGCCTTATACATTAGTAATGATTTGTGATAAAGTATTCTTTGTGTGATTGGCACAATGTTACATTCGTGAAATAATTCTCTTGAAGGTTTGGTGTAATCATGTTCGTCTAAAATTATTCTTGCTGCCCTTTTTTGCAATTTTAGTAAACTATCTAATAGAAAGTTATTACAGTTTCCCCATATTGAACAACAATAATCTAAGTGAGGTAAAACGTAAGCGTTATAGTACATTTGTCTAGCTTTATGATTTAGATATTTCTTTATCCTTTTTAGTAAAGCTAAAGAAGAGTTAACTTTTTTGATTATATAATCGATATGAGAAGACCAAGATAGAGATGCATCAATAAAAACACCTAGAACTTTTTCACATGTACTTTCTATAATTTGTTGTCCATTTAAAGCAAGATTAATGTTTTCATTTGATGTAACGGAAAGCTTTTGTTTAGATCCAATGCATATAGCTTTCGTTTTAGATACATTTACAGCCATTTTATTGTCATCACACCAGCGAAAAATATCTTGTAAAACCGTATTAAGTTTTTGACTGATGCAACTTTTGTTTTGTCCAATGATATATGCATGGCTGGGAACATTCTGTATATACAACTCGTCTAAACATCAGCCCAACAATGTTAGATCTGTGAAAGCAAATTTTTTGATGTATTTAGATATGTTATAAGGATGTGCATAATGTAAAATCATAAAAATACAAATCCCTTTTTTTGATTCGACTTCACTGATGAATCTTTTGGTGAAACTCGCGTCTGACGAAAATACAAAATTTCAATCCTGGTATCTATGATGAGTTTATTTGTCTCTAAGAAAACTTGTAAGATTTACGCTGTTAGATTTGCTAAATGTATGCAATTTTGGTACTTTGTGTAATGTAGATATCAAATTGGTAAATGATTCTTCCCAGAGTCCCAGAATGGTGAAATACATTTGTTTCAGTGATCTAGTTTAACTATTTACTATAATGAGACTAATGATCAGGACTGCCTTAATTATGATTATAACTTTCGTTTTAGCTTTCAGTGTGAAATGGAAAAAATAAGACAGTTGTTGATGAATTTCCTATGATATCCATGGCGATTTCAATTAACAGTCAGTTATTCTGAGGTACCTGCTAGATTTGTTGAACCGGGAATTCTCCACGGCTACAGACTTATAAATCAGAATATCTCGTATTATTTGAAAAGTATCTTCAACGTTCATAATGAGACGGGGAATATTTGGACACATCTGATTGGGTTTGTGCTTATAGCGTATGTTTTAGTACAGTATGGAACGATATTAGAATTTTGGAAAGAACGTCATTCCTGTCCAATATTAATTTTTGGAATCACAGCTCTTGTGTTGAACGCACTGAGCACAAATGCACATATCTTCCATTCGATGTCTTTATAAAGTGTGCATGACATTGTGTATTTGCTTGATTACTTAGGAATTTCATTTATGGGTTTGGTATTGGAGTTCTGGCCCTTTATATGGCCACAGATGATCTTACTTATAGAACAGTTAACAGTTTTTATTTTGCTTTATTATGGATATCGTCCTTCATTCTATTTGCAATAGTATGCTTTCTTAGATTAACACCAGGAATGAATATAAGAGTTCAAAATTATCTCGTAGTTGCCACATGTGGTACATATTTAACGTTGATAGCTATTTTGATTGCACCAAGATACTATCACTGTTATATAAACAATGAATGCAGTATTTGCTCACTAAACAATATCAGTCTGATGTTTTTATTGTCAACCCTTCAAGGATTTGCTCTTGGTAGCCATTTACCGGAGGTAATCTTTCCAGGATGGTTTGATACACTTGGCCATAGTCATCAGTGGTTACACATCTTTTGTGTTTGGCAGCAGGTGGCTGGGTTAAAATTTGGATACACGGAACTAATTCGAGGATCGTTAAGTGTTCGTAATTATCCAGGTATTTCATTTTTGTTATCATCAACTTTTTTATTGTTATTGTTGAAACTTTGCTTTTCTTTTTTACATGGTTAGAAAACATTTGAAAAGTTGTAAACATATTTATTATCAATAATTTAAACCTATCTTTTTGGTCCATTCCCTTTTGTAAATTTTAGTTTTCTCGTCACCTTTGAATTGTTTTACATTTGTCTTTTAAGGGCCTTTTATATCTTATTATGTAGTATGTGAGTTGCTCATTGCTGAAGACCTTGCAGTGACAAACTATCGCGTTACTTTACAACAATAACGCGTTATTTCTCCATTTTAACGCGTTAGTTTCCAAAACTAACGCTTTATTACACAAAACTATCGCGATATTTTACTTTTGCTATTAATTAGAAAAATTATCAAACTAACGCGATATTATTTATTCAAGTATTAACGTGTTATTTTGTAAAACTATCGCGTTACTTTCTTAAACTAACACGTTATTTCTTCAATTTATGAAAACTTGCAGTGACAAACTATCGCGTTACTTTACAACAATAACGCGTTATTTCTCCATTTTAACGCGTTAGTTTCCAAAACTAACGCTTTATTACACAAAACTATCGCGATATTTTACTTTTGCTATTAATTAGAAAAATTATCAAAATAACGCGATATTATTTATTCAAGTATTAACGTGTTATTTTGTAAAACTATCGCGTTACTTTCTTAAACTAACGCGTTATTTCTTCATTTTATGAAAACTCTCGCAATTATACGCGAATATAAGTATGATCCAATGAGAGTCTGTGTTATTTCCATCTTTTGGCATTAGAAGCAAAATGACTAGAATCCACGGAGACCGAGATAGATTTTTGCCAAGAATAAAAAAGACAGTAGATAATTGCCTCAGATTGGGAAAATCAGAATTAATCCAGAAATAATAACAACTGTACAAAATACAGGTACAGCATTAAATAACATAAACAAGCAAATTAAATCGCAATGTCTTTTTCAATTATCTATTGGAAAAAAAGATAAAGAACTTAAATGAAAGTAATAAATATCCCTATACAAAAATATTAAGATTATCTTGAAACGAAAATTTTACCAAAATCATAACCATTCTGACTACAGAAATCTATAAAAAAAAAAAAAAGAATCAGAATAAGCGAACACACTCTTTTAATAGAAAAGGGTCGACATCTCAAGATCCCTAGAGATCAGAGATACTACAAATTCTGTAATGAGAAAGAGGACGAAAAACACTTCTTTCTCAAATGCCCTAAATATAACTTTTATAGGGGAAAAAAACATTTCGACTCCATGAAAATCAATTCTGAATGGAAAAATACTGCTGCTAAAGATGACATGTTCAAACTTAAAATATTACTAAACCCCACATCTCACAGTATAATTAAAAATAGTTTCCTTTATAGACAGTCATTAAAACTGAGGACGGGAGACCCAAAACAATAATTTGAACTGCTATTCTAATATTGTATTGTTTATTTTTGTATATATGTTATGTTTGTCAGAGATCGTGTTTTTGATTTATATGGCAGTAAAAGTATTTGATTTGATTTGATTTTGATATTTTCGAGACGGAAAATCTAATAAACATTGAATTGACTTCAACAGAGACATTATATACCTCTGATTTCAACTACAATACAATAGTTTCAGAGGTGTATCCCTTCGTGTGTGTGTGGGTGTGTGTAAACATTGGGGGTTAATATGTATGTAAACAGTTAATGGATAAGATCATAAGAGCCATTAACAACGTCTGAATGACAGCTCAACATGCCCTCTCTAGGGACGACACCAATAGTCCAATGTAGGATAAAATAAATCACATTTTTTATCACTGACATCCCGCCCCTTTTCTTAATTTGGGAAATTTATTGACCAACAAGGGCATATGCTAGTATCAGAAAATACTTTTTGTGTCATGGGTCCATGGGTCCTGTTTTCCCCCAACAATATATGTATGTTCTGTTTTATAATTGACCTTGACATCAGTTTTAAAAATTATTGGAAAAAAGTGATGTGTATTTTCAAAAGTATTTTATTTTAGTAAGCCTCTACTAAGTCGAGGTGAACTATTGGGTAGGCATCGGTGTTAATGTCCGCATCATCCTCATGAGCGTTCGGTTCCATGCTTAGTTCTAGGAACTATGGCACCTAAAATCATGGAACTTGGTATGCAGGTGGAGCAGCCAGCACTAAAAATGTTGGTTATGTTTACGTCCAGTTGTATCCCATATTAAGATTTCGTCAACCTTGTATATGCATTTCTTATTTGTAGTGCTTGTCAAGTTATACAGTACCCATAACGAATAAATATTGTAGCTCCTTGTAAAGATTCAGCTTACAATAAAATTGGTTGGATTATTGGTATGATTTCATTTTTTAAAGGGTTAAGACAAGAATTCATTCAAACTGTAAAACAATTATAAAGTGCCTGTAAGTTTCGGTAATTTTAAACCCGATGGTCACCTCTTTGTAGATTGGAGCAATTTGCTATGGCGAACCTAAAAATAATAATTTCAATCCATATCTAAAATCTGAAAAGTTGGAAGTAAATCAGACAAGACCTCCTTGAGATGAAACACCGGACAACATGCGAAAATGGATGAAGTTTGAAAAACTAGGCAGGACAGGTGGTTTGAGTAAAACAAAAACACAAGATGAGTAAATTGGCCAAAAAAATCCAGATAGACTAATAAAAAAAAAACCACAGAACCAGACAGAGTAAAAAATAAAAAGGCAGGACAGAGATAACTAAAAAAAATGCAGAACCTTAAATCTTCATCCTACAAACGGATTCGGAAACAAGGTTTATCTTATATTAATGGTCCCCCTTTATTGATAGGTGTACTTAAAAAATATAACATGCTAAATAAAATTGTATCAAAATTAATGCTAATGTCAAGGTTTAGGTCATTACCATTAAAAAATATTTTGCCTTATTTTCAAAGCAACATTTGTTGACCAAAGACATTTCTAAGCCTTGTTTTTATGCGAATAAAACAAGTGTCTGTACCCGGACTGTACATCCCTCTTTCCTCAACATCATCGTCATCATCAACCCATATGGACCACGAACTTTCAAACTCTTAGCCAGAACGAGGGAAAATAGGATTACCCTGAGGTTTAAAATCCAATACGCCAGAAGTGTGTTTTGTCCACACAAGACTAACCAGTGACGCTCAGATGAAAAAAGTTTGAAAGCCAAAACAAGTACGAAGTTGAACAGCACTGAGGATCAAAAGTTCAAAAAAGCTGTGCCCAATGCGGCTAGGGTTTTCTGCTTGGGATAGGAACATCCTTATTATTTAGAATAATTTAAACTTTTGCAAACAGTAAACTTTATAAAATGACTATTTAATAGATATACATGATACAACCGAAGTATTAACTAACTACAGAATAAAAACGGATACATTACATAAACCAACATAATCCAGCACAAAAAAATACACACCCGAGTTAGCAAAAGCACACAAAATGAGGTCACATTTGAAATGCTAAAACAGCACACAAAGTGACGTCACATTTGAATGTGACTAAAACTATTTCTCAAAAATAAGATACTAGAATTAGGATTGATTTAAGATTATATTTGTAATACTGATATTACATTTAATAACAATGAAAATTGCAATACTTATTAATATCAAACAGCGGTAGCAATTAGACAATTAACTATATTATATAGCTATGTCAGTGTTTATTCTGAATCAAACTGCAAACGAAATACATCGTATAAATTACGTTGAACCAAACCAAAATCTAATAAATGAAGGAGGTGCACATGGTTAATTTTCTTTACCATAACACATGAATATAACAGAAAAGACGTCAAGACATTTGACAAAGTCCGATGAGAATTACAAATATAACATCAAAACTAAATACCTGAATTTGGGATAGAAAAGTACCGTAACACGTCTTATAGCAATACGAATTCACACTCAGCAAAACAGTCACAATCAGGAATAACATAAGTCACGTTCGGTAATTAAAAGATTAGACGACGTAATGACAAACCACAATCTAACACGTGGTAAAAATGTCCTGAGTTGGTTTGGACAAAGACACTTCGTATGGATCAACCAATTCGTGATGGTGTCCGTAAAATTTACGGAGTGTCAATTTCAATCTGTCCTCCTCATAATTTGTTGGAGCAGTTTCTGCGTAAGGAGCACACTCCTGTATATGAAGTCCGTATAGTGTGAACAAGCATGAGAATAACGTATCAATTGAGATATGTAAACACCATACGAAGGGGCAGAGTGTATGTTACTGCTGAAATCGCAAACATGAAGGAAATAATCTTCAAAATATTGATGGTTTTCTGTACCTAGAGAAGAAGAAGAAGAAGAAGAAGAAGATGTATACATCTTTATTGCATTAGCAAAATACAAGGTACATTCATTATATAGGACAAATACGACAGAATAAATATGAATTAAAAACAACGTTTTTCAGATATAAAAATAAATCTATGCGTATTTCAACTTTATCTCCCAGTTGTGAGGCATACTTTAAGACTTTAACAATGGCATTTCAGGAGAACCGTTTTTATTTGAAAATAAGGATTCGTCTTTGCTAGATTTTGAACATTTTTAAAAAGGCTAGCATTAGTCTTATCACGATAAATTACACTGTGTCCTTCAGAAGATTGTTGCTTGTTCTTTGTATAAGTGTCTTGAAAATAAATATCACGGAAAAAACTAAACATAATTTACATTCCTCGAAACAAATTTTACTCTACGGAAAGTATAAACAAAATCGCACTGCAAAGCCGACAAAGAAACATGTACGAGACTGACAAAAGATAAAAATGAATACTCCAGTCACGAGAAATCCTCCGACCCCAAGAATATCAAATGGTCGTCCCCTTATTGATCAGTGTATCGAAAAGGTCAGTTATCAAAGGGACATTACCTGTCAATTTCTAATTCACCGAATGGACTCAAGTTCTCCTTTTTGATTTATGACACACTTAAACATATATCCAAATTATGAAAAATCTAAAATAAACAATTAAAGATACATGAACTCGATATATGTATCAGCATTTCGTGTGTATTTGAGTCTAGATGCCATCTTATTAACCATCGAGGTGACCACCGTAGACTGCTGACGGTTATGCAACCCAGTATTAACATAACTATAAATATAAATAGATAGAGAACACATGCAATTTGATTTGTCTAGGTCTGTTCATATCATAGGTTAAAACATATGTTAATCATCGTTTTAACTGTAAAAGAATGAGTTTTTGCGGATCGAATCAGTCAACCAAATGGTTTACCCTCGTTTCACTTTTAATGTTGAGATTATTTTCCCTTTTAGCTGAATATGCCTAAAGTTTACGTGAACTCGATCATATCTACTGCGAAGAGGTTAACTGAATTAAAGGTCTGATGAATACGGACTCAAATGAGATCGAACTATTCAGTTGCAAGTGAATCATTTATCAGCGATATTTCTTACCTTATTATCATGACAAAATTGAACAAAATTGGCTGCTAAGAAAAGAATTATTATTTTGCTATTTCACTTTCAATTATAATGATCTATGATTGAACAGAATAAAACAGAATCAAATTGTATATCTAGCTAATGTTCGGAACTCCTTGAAAAGAAAATATCGACGATTGTTTTGCCAATTATTCGTTATGTTAACGGTGTCAATTATCTAAGTTATTCAAATATCATGGTTTTATTGATTATTCGAAAAACAACATTATTTTGATATGCCAATGAATAGATCGTAGTATAAATGGATCAATTTACAAAGAAGACATATAGAAATTAAAGTTGTTCCGAAAATATCTTGTCTTATGTCTGGAGGTCTATTTAACAAGTTGAAGTAGGTTGGTTTATGAAGGAATATGTGCACAAAATACCCGTCTGTAGCTGATGCCAAAAGGGAAGTAAGTCTTGCTCAAATTGTGTCTTCGTTATAATTATCAGACTTTCAAGGTGAACTTCTGACACAAAAAAAGAAATATACGTTGACTGATAAACATTTAGTCTACCTCTTCCGTCACACATAGCGTATCGTACTTTTGTCATAAATATTGAACCTGCCGATACAATCATGATCCGTGTGTTTGTTTATGGGACATTAAAAAGAGGACAACCAAATCATCATTTGATTGAAAGTGTTGTAAACGGAAAAGCTTTGTTTATTGGCGAAGGAAAAACCGTTGTTAAATATCCTCTTATCATTGCAAGCAGATGCAATATTCCATTTTTATTACCAGTTGAAGGAACAGGGGAGGTAAGTCTGTATTGAAATAACACTTAATTGTGTGCAAGATATATATGTTCCGGACCATATGAGTATTTGGACCATACGCGTATGGTCATGACCGTATAGGTATATACTCATATGGTCCGACCGTACGCGTATGGTCGGGGTAATTAACAAGTTAACAGTTAATATAATCAACTCTTCATAAGGTATGACCGTTCTAGTTGTCACGTCATTAAAAAGACGAAATCAAAGGTCATTTTATTATTTATTAATGATTAAAAGATCAAATAAATAAAGATAAGCAGTTTCACGCATTTGATTTTACTCACTAGTCACAACTATAGTAAACACATTTTATACCTATGGTCATTATCGATTTGTTATTACGCTAAAATGGCAACATGTCGACTTGGGAAGATATTTTCCAAAATTTCGTAAAGAAAAGTTATGGAATTCCCAAGACCTCGGTATCACTGCACTAAGCTGCTAAGAATGTTAACTAATACTCGAAAGCAAAAACTGTAAAAGCGAAGGATCGTGCAGAGTCAAGACGTGTAAATGCAGAAAAGCTATGGTACCGTTACTACCGTGTGGAAATAAATTTCACACTACCATGACTACGCATACATACAAGAATACAATTAGCGATAAAAACTAACTATGACATCAATATTTAATGTTTATGTAGCCTTTGAATTATAAGTTTATTGTATTATTAAAAACAGTTCTAATGCATACATGCATGTACATTTGAAAAAAATATCTATATGATCCAAATATTCATATGGTCCGGCCCGTTAATAACCAAACGAGTATATACTCATATAGTCCGACCATACGCGTATGATCGGACCATATGAGTATACGCATATGCGGTCATGACCATACGCGTATGGTCCAAATACTCATATGGTCCGGAACATATATACGAACCTACAGTATCTCGGGGTCGTTTGTCTTTTTAGGTCTTTATGAGTGCATTCCTTTCTAACAAAAATTTTGTAAACGTTGTATGGCGTTTGTTGTTGTTTTCTAAACGCTACAAAAGTAGAAACAAATACATCGTTTTATCAGTGTTTACTGATCCTGTTTGACTGAACTTTCAAAAATGCATGCACATGTTGTTGGTATTTTACAGACTTTTTACAAACGTAGAAACAAATACATCGTTTAATCAAGGTGAAGTTAGAAACAAATGTAGCGTTTGTTAAAAACAAACGATGAACGACAAACTGTAGACGCATTTTTAGCGAGTGCATAGTTTGTCAAAGTTTATGTAAACTTTGCAAACTTATGTTAGAAACAAATGATCAAAACATGTGCGCGCTTTAACCGTTTGCATCGTTTGTGTTAGAAAGAAATGCACCCTATGTTTGTTTTTAATTTGTCATCGGAATTACTATATATAGTCATGAATGGTATATAGGTAAACTTAAATAACATGTATACATGCTGGGACTATTATACTAATGGTGCATTTCTTTTGTGTTTAGAAAACAACAACAAACGCCACACAACGTTTACAATTTTTTTGTTAGAAAGAAATGCACTCTTAGTTTAATAGTCCCAGATACAGGTGGAAAAAAGTTTAAACAAAACGTATACTAGTAATATGTATATAAATTATGATGTAGGGAACATCGCGTTAAAGTGCGTTGGTATATGTCACGACAAAGTGCGAGTGATGCAAAAAAAATCCGGATTGGGATCATTTGGTTCTCCCTTCTTACTATTCTCAAATATCACGCACTTTATTTTATCAAACCATCGCGTGTTAGCGTCCCCATCGCACTTTAGAGTTCTCTATATATATATGATAATATATACACCTAAAAAAAGATAATCATATATATATAATTTGCTTACACGTATAGGGCAGGGGTCGTCAGAACCTCTGGAACCCCATAGGAATGGTTGTTCTAAAACCCATTTCTGCATGGTTATACAACATGTGTACATTCTAATTCTATTTAACAGAAACTACCGCATTTTGTATTTTTATTCTTTGCAGAATATAACTGGAGAGGTATATGAAGTTGATGAAGACATGTTGAAATGTTTAGATATTTGTGAAGATTTTCCAAATTTATACGATCGTCGTCCAATCAAAGTTGTGTTAAACAATGCCGTAACTGTTGAATGTAAATGTTATTTTCTTATAAGGTTTAAAAACAAACTCTTAGATCTTCCATTTATTGATAATTATTATTCGGAAGGACCACATGACAAACCGTATTTACCGGAACTAGACGAAGAATATGATGACTACAGCGAAGTACAAGAAATCGCATGACAGAAAACTAAGGAAAAAATATCTTTGACTTATAATTTATAGTTATATGAAACAGATAAATGCATAATAACTTTTGTTTGTGTTCTTTGTTTTCTTATGGGTTTCACATTATTATAAGATCCTCCCTGTAATTTCATTTTTATCCTTGAGACGATTTACAGATCCGACAGATGTTTTGGTTCAAAAATAGACAGCTTATATCAACGACTTTGACCATTTGTCAAATGAAAGCACTACACCTACAGTGAGCTTTGAATGATCGGAAAATTCAGAAAAGAAAGGTATCGAAACACACGAAGAGTTTGTGTATCATGACTAAAAGGGACCTTACAAATAACCAAATCCGGTCAACCGAGAAATAACCAAATTTCCATCTGACCTCATACCTGTCAGACAATTTCCTTCTGACCTCGACCTCAGTTCACAAGGTTAAGTTATCAATTCTATATATCAGCATTAGGTCGACTATATTTGATGTATGGAATGATTCACGGTATAAGGTGTACATGTCCAACTGGCAGGTGTCATCCGACATTGACCCCATTTTCATGGTTCATTGGTTAAAGTTAAGTTTTTGCGTTCTTTTTTTCAATACTATATGCAATGGGTCAACTATATCTGGTGTATGGAAATATTTTACGATGTAAATGTCAGTGTGACATTTTTTTATTGACCTTGACCTTATTTTCACAATTCATTGTTCATTGTTAAGTTTTTTTGTTTTGGTATGTTTTTCTTAAACTATAAGCAATAGGTCAACTATATTTGGTGTATGGAATAGTTGTATGGTGTACATGTCCAACTGGCAGGTGTCATCTGATTAGATACTATAAACAATAAGGTCAACTATATTTAATGCATAGATTGATTGTAAGGTGTCTGTCATGGTTCATCTGACCTTGATTTCGTTTTCATAATTCATTGATCAATGTTAATCTTCTTGCTTTAGTGTGTTTTGTTTTTTTTTGAAATTATAAGCCATAGGTCTACTATGTTTTAGTATAGAATTATTGTAGGGTGTACATGTATTTTCCTGTTTTTGGTTTATTTCATCTTCGCTAGCCAAGGGTTACGATCCACTGAGGATGGAAGTGGATCGTAACACTTGGCTAGCGAAGATAGGTTTATGTGACCTTGGCCTCATTTGCTTGGATCATGTTAAGTTTATGTGATACTTGTAGTAAAGCTTAATATTTAGGGCATTCAACATAAAATCAATTATCAGTAAAGCAGGCGAGACATATCAGGTTGTGTACTCTTGTTAATTAAGCGTTAGAGAACACATGCACCATTGAAAAATTATAGTTGAAGACTAAAACTCTTACCAGATAAGACCAGCATAATCTACTGTATAACTGATTTAGGAAACGTCTTGCTCTTTGGTCGGGTTGTTGTCTCCTTGTCATGGCATATTTCCATTCTCAATTTTAATTGTAATAATACTATAAGAAACATGTAATCACTTGGAAGACTTCAAGTATGACCCACGATCACAAATTGAACTGTATGATCTGTCAATTTTCTTTCTTTTTCTGATTATATTGGAATATAAACTGAACCAGGTTAATAGATTAGATTGATATATGTTTCTTTGGGTGTAATATTTATATATCGCATTAAAACGACTGTTTTACTTTGCAGATAATTCACGGAGAAATGTTTGACGTAGATGAACCTATGTTGAAACGTCTAGATGCACTTGAAGGTCATCCTGCTTGGTATAAACGAGTAGAAATTCCGATCGCTTACAGCAACGGGTGTTCCAAATGTTGGTGTTATATGCTGGAGCATTTCAAACCTGGTCTTTTACACTTACCATACATTTCAAAGTTTGATTTCCATAGTCTGCCTAAAGACCAACAGTACATGGCACCATCAGCGAGATCTAAACATGATACAGAAAACTTTTGGATTGACGTAAAACGAGAAGAGTTTTATATTTCACCATTGCAGTTCGAAGAACTATATCCCTACGCCAAGGACAAATACTAGACTATACTTTTGTACTTTGGTAAACGCTAATAACTGTCCTTTCCTATAGCTAGATTTAGATATTCCAGTTTTACAAGGGAAACTCTACACTAAAATATACGGCAAAAGGGACGATTTTTCGTTCCCTTTTGTTAATTTTCTTTTTTTGGATGGTGATGTTCCTTTGCAGCATCTTCCGTTGTTGATATTTCACAACTCGTTCGCTATGCCCGCGTCTGTTGTGACGTTTTAGGTTTTAAGGTAGATAGGGTGTCTTCCTCCATCTTGGATTTTGAAATACTAGAAAACAAGGTCTAGATCTTTGATGAAATGTGCAAATTTTTATAGTAGTAGGTAATTCATGTGTAAGAATTTTCGTTATAATATAGAAAATGCCATGTTTGATCATATTTATGATTGTATTTTACAAAAATAAGAATCCTTTTGTTTGATTCATTTTTTTCCAACTTTGTCAAATAAGGGGAGGCAACTCAAATGCAAGGGCAGATAATCCAGTTAGTGTTACTTTTACAATAGAATGTGTTAGGAATTTACCCATTTTTACATGTAGCAAGAAAACGAGTCCGGTGACCACATTTTTTCTTTTTCTTATCTGAAAGCATAATATTGAAGCTAATAATCAGGGGCGTAGCTACCCGGAGGCACGACAGCACGTGCATCCACGTCGTTTTCACAAAAAAAAAAAAAAAAGGCAGAAGAGAGAGAGAATAGTTGGTCAATCGGAATCGGAGACTGTTGGTGTCTTTTCCGTCTATCCCGGATATTAGTTTGATAACCTATATACAAGACTTAGTGCTGATGAAGCTGTTCATTCAGAAAAAGATCGTAGCTCCGAAGTTGCGTGCACATTGATTCGGCATGCCAAAAAAGAAATGGCAAAATAAAAATTTATAAATTGAATGTTAAAGGAAACACCTATATTGTCACTTTTTTTAATTGGTGAAATATCATTAAATAACGACATTTGGTTTCAAAATAAAAAAAAATTGGAGATTATGACAAAATCGGAAGGTTACTTGTATCTTTTACAAGATTTTTACTTTTGAATTTGTAATACTCAGTCTAAGATATGTAGTTTTGGAGCACATTTTACAGTGTACAGTTCATCAGTTTGGAATGAGATGTACCAATCGGCATTAGAATTATCAGATCCCTTCGATATCGTTGAAAATATGCCGAGGCGATGTGGTTGACAGACTACCGGAGCCAATCACCCTGCAACCACGCCAAAACAGTATTGGAAAGTCTCATTATTTTTTGCGTTCATAGACCATATGATAAGGCAACTGGAGAGTGGAGTCGCGTCAAGTTATCAGAAAATCGCTTCTTTGTGCTGTATCTGCTTCAACGTGTTGTAGGAAATATCACAAACGAACAAATCTCAATATTGTCTGAAACATACGAAACTGACCTAGCATGTAATTTTGACGAATTTGATTGAGAGGTCGATAGATGCCGAACACGTACGCTGGTTTATAACATCTCGCGAGTGCTACCATGCCATGCTGGCCCTGAGATCTATCAGTCACGGTACTACGTATGTAATTGAAAACAAATGTACAATCAACAATGAACAACGAAAGTTACATAGCATTACTGCATATTCATCGGGATTTCAGTGTGAATGTTGACAAAGTAATAGAGAAGTTTGTTTCTGCCCATGCAGACCCGAAGAGCAGATTTTGGACAATTTTGAGTAAATTCTGTATCACAAATATGTGTTGTTTATGTATTACTATATTCAGAAGATTTATTAATAGTTTTACATTAATAAAATCTACATACAGCTCCTCTTTTAACCGTCCTATGACCGAAAACCGAAAAAAAAAAATTCTGCATAATAGGGTCCCAAAATTTTTGCTTCCACATCGTTTCTTTCTAGCTACGCCCCTGGGCCTATCTTCTCATATTTTATCTCAAAATTCTATGGCGGAAAAATGGGTTTTCCATGCATAATCTATACAAAATCTTGACAATTTTGAACAACCTGTAGCGTGAAAATAAGTCCGGTGACCCATTCTTTTTATTCATGTTTTTAAACAAGCAGGATATGAACTACATTTTGGCAAATTATTAAAAGATTCTATGGATTATAATTTAGACACCCCATCTACCTTAACTAACGTCATCTATGTACTAATGGTAAAAATCAGGGGTTTCGTTATCACAAATTACTTAAAACTTTTACTTAAGTCTTCCATATCCATAGATATAAAGATTTGTGATTGAATTTTGGTTTTACCTGTAGAAAACTTATTTCAAACGGAACACACTGCACATCCTCATTTATAAGGAGATGTTGTTTACCGTGCCCGTAAATTTAGAAACGATCCTGGTAAACTTATATATCCTTTAAATAAACTTATTCTAAAAGGTTACCAATTCAACTATCTCATTAGATTTGATTTTTTGGCTTTTGGTGTTTTAACGCCACTTTTAAGCACCGCATTTAGGCTATTTCGTGGCGGCCAGTTTTTATTGGTGGAGGAAGCCGGAATGCCCGGAGAAAACCACCGACCTTCGATAGGAAAACTGACAATCCTAGTCAATTAAGATTGGAGTCGAGTGCAACCTCAGTGTTGACTGGCTAGTGATTAATACACTAGTAACTACTTAGACCACTCGGTCACCGAGGCCCCTATCTATCTCATTAGATCTTTGAATATTGTTTTTATTGGTATTAATATTGATTTTGTTATCAGTTAATTAAAGACAAACTGAATGTAATTTTCAATATACATATGCACTTTCATGGATCTACAATCTGTCGATTCCTGTGTCTTGGCATTGAACACGGGGTTTTTTTCTGACTGTTTATGACGTCATTACTCTAAATCCAGTTGTAATGATCATGATGATGGATGATTTAGTCTGGGATTCATGCTTTTTTTATTCGTTGTGATTGGCTTTAATTCGCTGTCAATAACTGCGAATACTCTTAGAATGAGAAAGGAAATGGGGAATGTGTCAAAGCGACAACAACCCGACCATAGAGAAGACAACGGCCGAAGGCCACCAATGGGTCTTCAATGTAACGAGAAACTCCCGCACCCGTAGGTGTCCTTCAACTGGCCCCTTAAAAAATATGTATACTAGTACAGTGATAATGGACGTCATACTAAACTCCGAATTACTAACAAAAGAAAATAAATAAAATGACAATAATACATAAATAACAACAGACTACTAGCAGTTAACTGACATGCTTAGAGTCTTTTTGTTGTTGGGATATACAAGTAGCCGGCCACGTCCACTCTAAGTTTTACATTGTGTCATAGATCAAATGTTTTCGATAATTCAGTGTATGTTCACTTGTGTAAATATGTCTTTTGATTGAGTTAAGCCATTTCAATTGATAATTTATATTGTGTCTAATTATGTTTTGATATTGAACTAATGTTTCAGATAAGCCCGGATGATGGTTGGTACCCATTAAAACGTTTAAACCTGATGCATTTGTTTGCACCTGTCATAAGTCAGGAATCTGATGTTCAGTAGTTGTCGTTTGTTGATATGGTTCACTTTGACAAAAATTTTACAAAGGTGTCTTTCGAAGGGACGTCTGGGTATTGAAGATACCTTTAAAATTTCCAGAAAGGTGTTCCATTATAATCAGGTTAAAATATTTTAAAAAACAATTTTATTGTGGATTTCATTCTGACAAACACTCCCGGGAGATTACGAAGAGAAAGAGCAATGAGAACAACACTTATAAGACTAATGAATATACTAAAATGTGTTTTTATTGTTTCCTTATCCATAAATCCCCACAAAGATCGTGGATTTCATACACTTAAGGAGATTACGGAAGCAGGGAAATCACTTAATTATACAAAACATGTTATTTTTAAAACTTTTTCGTATTTTTTAAAAATTGTACATTTTTCAATCTATGTCTTGTTGTAAGTTTCCTCCTGTGACACAAAACGTGCAGCCCTTCTTTGAACTTTTTCAATGCTATCTATGTCTTGTTGTAAGTATGGATCCCAAACAGAGCAAGCATACTCTAGTGATGGTCTTACTAGGGACTTATATGCTTGCTCTTTAATGGATGTTGAACTTATGTTCAGGTTCCTCCTTAGAAAGCCTAGTGTGCTATTAGCTTTCCTGCATATGTTGTTAATATGCACATCCCATTTAAGGTTGGAACTGATGGTGACCTCCAGATATGTTGCTGTTGTTACATGTTCTAATGAATGATTGTGTAATGTGTAGTTAAATGTGATTGTTTTTTTTTATTTCTGGTGACTGAAATTACATTACACTTATCTGGGTGGAATGCCATTTTCCAAGTAGTTTCCAACGATGCCAGTTTGTCGAGATCTTTTTGTAATGTTGATGCATCGGAATTTGATTTTATTGCCAAGTAAACTATTGTGTCGTCTGCAAATAAACGTAATGTGGATGTTAGACCAGTTGGAATGTCATTAATATAGTACAAGAAGAGACTTGGTCCAAGAACTGACCCCCGTGGAACCCCTGACTCAACTGCAACATACTCAGATTTCCCCCCTCTAGAACTACTTACTGTTTACGATTGCTAAGAAAATTTTGTATCCAGTAATTTAATTCCCCCTGTATCCCGTAATGGTGAAGTTTATTAGTTGAAAAAGAATATGAAACTTTATCGAATGCTATATCACTCTAAAAATTGTGTTTAGAGCCTAAACACTTTCCTAAACACATTTGTGAAACCGATTTTTGACATGTTTTAAATCTAAACATGTTTAATATTTAATGTGCTAACAGCCTAAACGTGTCAAGCTATAACGTGCTTAGACTGTAAACATGTTTAGATGTAAAGTGTTTAGACTAGAAACATGTTTTGCTAAAAAGTGCTTAGACTGTAAACATGTTTAGTTGTAAAGTGTTGTATCTGGAAACATGTTTAGCTCTGAAGTGTTTTGTCAGGTAACACGTTTATTTGTGAAGTGTTTTGAATGTAAACATGTTTAGACCATAAAGGTTTATCGTTTTATAGCGATAAGCCGTTATTTCATTAGACCCCAAATAAACTAATATTCCGGAAGGCTAGACCGTATATAAAACGTATGATAGCTCTCAATACTAAATGTTTTCATACCATCACAAATAAAGGAGCCAAACGCATCAAACTAAGAAACCTGAATTTCCAAATCAAATTGATTGTGACTAATATCTTTTCAATCTGAATGAGTATTTTCTTTAATTCAATTGTCGACATTCGACTATTGCATTTTTTCTTCATTTCAAATATTCATTAAACAGTCTAGAACTTTTGAAATGAAATTATTATTATACTAATTCTAGGATTAAAACAAAATTACAACATATGAAAACATTGGATTTTATGTAATTGTTTATTTCCAGTTAATCATTGAACACAATCAAATATAAACTCATAAAATCATAAATTCATATCACCGTACATATACATAATATTGACCAATCAAAACAATTTGAAAGTGTCCTGTTTTCATTTTTCAAGTCAATAAGAGCTTCTCCTTTCTTAGTACCCAACTGCTGGTCACTGGCCTGAAAGATAGAAAAACATCGATAAGCAACTAAGTAGAATTATCTAAAAATATAAGTATACGAACTACAACACCAAAAAGTAAATGCATGATTTAAAATCAAGATAACAACATTAGAACCGTGGTATAAAAGCATAAATGTACTGATGAGTCAATTGATATTTTTAATATAAAACTTCTTTTCATGCTAAATATCATTCATTTGATCAAATATACATTGACATTTTTAAAATCAAATACACTTCGGATTCTTACCTAGCAATATAGTTGCTACTGTGCATTATCTCCTCTTTTAGCATGTGAAGACAAATGATTTCCTCTGCACTTCTCTCATCTAGAATAAAACAATAAATATCAATAAAAATATAAGAAAGCACAACCGCTTATAACTATTGAAGAAAAAACAAGCATCTTTTTATTTATTTTGAGCAAATGTTGATAGTGAGGCCCCTCATGGGGGGGTCCTAGTAATCACATAATCACCATTTTTTTGCCAATATAATCACATAATCATTAAATATTTGCTTATCTTTAGTAATCAAATAATCATAAACTAAAAATACAGTCCTAGGTAATCAAATAATCATGAAATATTTGGCTTAATAATCAAATAATCATTAAAAAAACGGCCAAGTAATCACATAATCAAAAACCCCATGAGGGCCCTCGATAGTGTATTTAGGAAGTGCTAAAACAATGAACTCGATATGACACTGGTTTTGCGAATGATGCACTCGGCAGATTCCGCTTCCCTTCATGTTCCATTATAATCTGCCGAGGAGTACCAAATGAAAATTGTCCTCACAAACTCCTTTCCACACTGAAAATCTAAATTAGTCAATTTGACCAATTTAATTAGTCATTTTGACTGTCCTCTAGATGACAATGCACTTTAATCATTTTGACTATGTTCTTAGTCGTTTGACTAGATGGTTAGTCACATTTGACTGAGTAGGGTGGTCATTATGACTACGTTAGGAAGTCAAAATGACTATATGTCATACTCGTTATGACGAATTGGATTGTTCAATTGACTATGCACATTTGTCAGTTTGACAATTGAATGTAGTCCATATGACTGATTGATATAGTCGGAAGTGACCATGTTGGTTAGTCAACATGATTACTGTGAATAGTCACGACTGTTAGACTGTTATTTTAATTTGTGTTGTGTTTTTTTGTTCTGCCATTTAATTTGTGTGCGTTTCATTCCGTTTCGTTCTGTTATGGTTCATTTCTTCTGTTATTCTACTTTTTGTTGTTTCTCTTCCATGGGATTGACAAATACATCTGGAATATAATATCATTAAAAATACCACAGCAGCAATACTAACAACGACAAATTAATAGTATATAGGACCACAAAGTGCTCAATGTTCAAAACCTTCCTATATCTTAAGTTTCTATGTGTAACCATTACTCAGTGACATATATTAAAGTCTAAAAATCAAATAAAGAAAATAAATTTATTAAAAACTCATTGTTAATTTGAAGTGTTTATTTCAGATATTTTGTCGGTAACAACTCTGCATGTGTCAGTGTGGTATTCTTTATGGTAAAAAATCTCTCAGCTGTGTTCATACAAATAGCAGTCTTCATTTGCTGAAAAATATAATTGTATCATTTTAGAAACTAAAATATAACAATAAACAAGATTATCAGTCATGTTAAAAGTTTAAAGAAAAAACAAATTTTAAAATCTTTGATCTAGTGATTTTATCACTCATCTTATACCATTAATTTGTAATGTAAGCACGGGGGTCTTGACAGCCACCCATCCTATATCACAACATTGTAACATTGTAATGTAAGCACCAGGATCTTGCCAGCCACCCATCTTATACCACAACATTGTAATGTAAGAACCGGGATCTTGCCAGCCACCCATCTTATACCACAAAATTGTAATGTAAGCACCGGGATCTTGCCAGCCACCCATCTTATACCACAACATTGTGATATAAGCACCGGGATCTTGACAGCCACCCATCTTATAACACAACATTGTAATATAAGCACCAGGATCTTGACAGCCAACCATCTTATAACACAACATTGTAATGTAAGCACCAGGATCTTGACAGCCACCCATCCTATATCACAGCATTGAAATGTAAGCACCAGGATCTTGACAGCCACCTTGAGTTTTTAATTCATTGTTGTGAATATCGATTGCAGTGTTTATTTTTAAAAGTTTTTGCTTAGGTGAAAAAAAGATATCGCTAAATACTCTTTTCAATCGACAATACGTTGTATGTGTATCAAAATTGATATCCCGTATACATATCCCCCCTTTTTTATTGTCCTTACGTCAACATGTGCCGATATTACTTTTATTTATACACTCCTTTTTCTTAAATTCAATTTTTGTAAGTTAGAATTAAAACAAACATACATCATACTTACTTTAAACAATTGGTTTATATGACAAAATAACAGTTTCCGTGCCTTCTGGTTTGTTTACATCTACACAGTATATGGAACAAAGGGAACGCGAAAGAGTGCGCGTGAAAACCGATACTCTACACCACGTGGTGCTGTGACCACTAACATAGTCAATTGACCATGCAGGTAGTCATAATGACTTGATGGGTAGTCATATATGCTTTTGACTACCCTTCAGCTGATATTTGACTAACTGAATAGTCATCGTGACTAATTTAGATTTTCAGTGCAAGAACATGATAAGTGCTAGCTAGCATGATAGAACATTAAACAACTCTTATATACAAGATAGTTTGAACACTAAAAGCTCTTGCAAGGACTTGTTTCGTGGGATGGTTCCCCTTTTCTTCTCCTGCATTGACTATACGGTAGTGTACTTGTAAATAATACTTATAACTGTCAATAATCATTTAAAATTGGCAGTACACAGTATAAATCAGTATAATTATAACTCCTTACCTTTCTGAAACAGTTAAGTTACGGTCAGTTATGGTCAGAAATTAACAGCGTGGCCTAAACTTCCAGATGACTGGAAAACAGCCCATGTCTCTCCTGTATACAAAAAAGGCCAAAAATATAACCCCGAAAACTACCGTCCTATATCACTCACATATATTTGTTGCAAACTTTTAGAACACATCGTAGTTAAACACATCATGAAACATGCAGATAATCATAACATTTTATATCCCCTACAGCATGGCTTTTGCAGCTCTAGGTCGATCCTGCGAAACACAACTACTATAATTTATAGACGATGTCTCACTTAACATGGAAAACGGTAAACAAACAGATATTTTGGTCATGGATTTTTCTACACTGTAAAAATAGTGCTTAGAATTTAAACGTGTTGCAAGTGTTATGTGCTTAGGAAAGTGTTTAATTTCTAAGCATTAAAAACTAAATATGTTTTGGCTCTCAGCACTTCGCACTAAACATGTTTTTGGCTCTCAGCACTTTGCAATAAACATGTTTAGCTACATCGTCAAGTATTTGAACCTAAACGTGTTTAAATTCTAAGCACTTTCAATATTAAGACACTTTCCTAAACATGCTAAACACGTTTAGAATTACAACACATTTAGGCCGAAGACGGCATGCATACCACGTGCTAATTTTTGAAGAAGAAACAAAGAACCCGAAGTCAAAGCGACAACACCTGTTTTAATTGACTTTTTTTTGGTTGATTATATAGGGAATCATTGAAGCATGACTGGAGCGGGCCCCCCTTATGCCAGTCAGCGCCCCCCTTTTAAAGTCTATCTCTTTTTCTAATGTGTCGTTTTGTTTCCATTGTGACCCATGGGTGACCGTCCTTTGTTTTTGCTGTTTTATGTGGGATGTGATCTTTCACTGCTTTTGTTATTGTTGTTTTAAAACAGTTCCACTTTTCATTTACACAAAGATGTTGCTGATTTTCAAAGAGAAGTTTATATAAGGTGTTTATTTCTTGTTTAATTGTGCTCCAGTTTGCTTTTTTGTAGAATGGAATTATTCTTGGCTTTTGTTTAAGTTTTGATGAAGCTATTGCAAATTCGGCAAACACAATATCACTGATCAGATAGGTCAGGAATAATTTCAACACGCTGTACTTGGTTTGGTAAGTTTGTAATTATCAGATCAAGAATATTGCATGTCTTTACGTGTAGGGACATCAACAAATTGTGTGAGACATGTGTCGTCAAGTGAGTTAGTTTGTTGATCGGTGCCCGGTGAGCCAAGGCTCCGTGTTGAAGGCCGTACATTGACCTATAATGTTTTACTTTTATAAATTGTTATTTGGATGGAGAGTTGCGGTCTCACTGGCACTCACACCACATCTTCCTATATCTAATTACGGTAAAATTATGAATTTAAAACGGATAAAATAAAATACATAAAATTATGCGGTCAGCCAGTGTTTGATGTGTTTGAGCTTTTAAGCTTGAATTTTTTCCTTTTTTTGAATTTTACTCAGAGTTCAGTATATTTGTGATTTTACTTTTTCTTTCCGGCTGAACGATTTTTTCCTCTAAAGTTAATTATTTTCAACAAAAAGGAGTTAACTTATTAAAACCTGGCCGGATTAGATTTAAACATAAAAAAAATCTACTGTAGGCCGGATTATATCTAGTTTCGTTATCGTATTTTTTCTCGAGTTTACTTTTAATGATTAATCAAAATATTTGCAAATATCTAGGATCATCTAGTTTCGTTATCGTGTTTTCTCGAATTTACTTTAATGATTTATCAAATATTTGCAGCAGTGACCCCTATCCGTGACCTACAGTTGCTAATGTAACTTAACAATGATTGGTTGAGACTCCTGTAACCTTTCTGGAATATTCTGAATTACGTCACTTCCTTTCCCGATAAAACTGTGGTACAGCGTCACGCGTGTTCCAAGAATAAGAGACACAGGGCGTACAAGAACAAGGAAGAACAAAGCCCAACGAAACATTAAGGTAAATTTGGTTTCTTATCAAGTAATGAATATTACTGAATTTTGTTGTCAGTGTAAAACAAGTATTTACGAACATTTTCATTCAAAAGAACGACGGATACCGGCCGGCACACGTGTTTCCATGATAAAATTATTTCCATGCCTTTGTGTGCCGTGCAAATCGTTTACATTTTAAAAAGTGAAAGAACAACGATTCGATTTCAGCTGTGGACTACTATTTGCCATAGCTCAGTAGCTGCAATACTATACACTACAATATAAGTCCAACGAGCTTATTGATCATTTTCGTCTCGAACGTTTTCCAATGATTCCTTTCTAAAACTTCAAGGAAATTGCGTCGCAGTAAATAATTTATGGTCTCGGAAGAAGCTCTCGTACATTGCTTAACTAAATACAAATAAACATCAACGGATTGGTGTAATGAATTTAAATGATCAAAATTTCTATTCTTGGCCTTTGTTCAGTTTTAAAAAGGGGGGTTAAAACATGTGCTTGTACGGTAAAAATTCTGTACAAGGAAAATGTGAAATATTTCCTTATATAAGTATTTCTATCTTTATTAAACAAGATGACACCTTTCCAACTACCTGTTTAATAAGCTTAAAAAAAACAGAATTTTAAAATATTTCTCAAAATGATATAATAATAATAATAATAATAAATTCTTTATTAAAGAGGGTAAACTCAGTTAGTTACAATAAACTAATCTTCCCTGAGGCCCTCGCATACAAATGACAATACAATCAAAACAGATATTTACACATAGTTAATTTACAGTCATGTAGTTCAATGTATTGTTATTAACACAGGGCTTTCCATTGAAGCCGGTAGCCGGCGGAAATCCGCCGTTTGCGGTGGCTTCAAGTGCCGGCTACTTCACTGACAAAAATATAAATTCAAAAAGAAAAAAAATATCTTTTTCAAATGTTTACAGCTAGCCGAGAGACGTATTGTCGCAAAGTCGCGGTCGCGATTAACAAGGGATGAAAAGTCAGTGTTTACCTTGGGCTAAGTATAGATCACATGAATTCAGGTCACTGATTGGTTGTCTATTTAAAGTCATAATGCATCGTTTCTTTTCGAAGATAACAAGAGAGACGTTCCGGTGATCATTGAACGATAACAATAGAAACGTTCCGATGGTCATTAACTCGTTGGCATTTTTCTGGCTTTTAAAACGTGAAGACAATCAGATAGGATGACAAGCTTATGTTATGGAATAACATCAGTCAATTGAAGAAAGTGTAGTAGATCTCATTGTTCAGAATCTGGAAAACAGTATCTTTTGAAGTTAATTTTTAAAGCCCACGTGGTGTTCAGAGAATCATTCAATCAAGGTAAAAACCGATAGTAGAATATTGTCGACTCGACCTCAAATAAATAACATTTCCAAATGATTTATGTACCCGACTTATTGAACAGTTTACAAAAAAAAAGAGAAAATCAGAGGATATATCAATTTTCTGTCAATGCTTGAGAAATAATTGTATGATTTAAATACGCGCGCGTAACAGTTTTTAGAAAGAAAAGGGGGTCATTTGTTTACAAATGCATGTACAAAAATGTAGTTATGCAAAATAAATCGATCAAGATTTCTAACAAACCGGATTATTATATAAATAGAACTCCTTCAAAAGTGAATGAATTTTAAGCATAAGGTAATAAAAATAAAAAACTATAACATAAAAAAAAAAAAATTTCTTCGAGATTTTTTTTTTCTTTCTTTAATTTTATACATAAAAATGGTCCTTTGAAAGATGGAATTAGATGCCAGGAGATTGCGAGAATGCAGGATTTAGCTCTATTTATGCCAGAGCTTCTGGGGGCCTTGAGCGGCCCCCATACCCCCTGCCGTAAGGCACCAAGCTTACAGCTTGGTGGGCGTCTGGCTTCGCCGAACACATGTTACAGCCGCCTATAATTTTAATTGAGCCTACTACTTCAATTTCAAGGGAAAGCCCTGTTAACATAAAATATAATGCTGTTGAAGATATAGAAAACATGTTGCATAAATTTACACATTGTACTTTGTGATTTCTATTTATATAATTCCTGACAAGGAACCAAAAGCCATATATGAAATTGAGTAGCCCAGCATTTTTAATTCAAAGTCATTGTACATGTATTGTATGTCTTTTATGTATGTTCTAATGTACTGTAGCTCATTAACTTGTGAGTGAAGCAAAAAAGATTGGGAAATGTGAACGATTGTGTTTAATTTTGTACTGTAATGTCTGAAACAGGAAGGGCCTTGTGATTAGGAAATAAAGAATTCTATTTGATTTGTCATGTCCTGTTTTTATGAACGAAATAATCTGGGAACACTACACATAGTGATGAGTTTTCTGTTGAAACAAATTTAATAGACCACTTTCGAGTTCATCCGTCACCGGAAAAAACTCGTCAATTATGCGCGCCTTTATGGCGTCATTTACCAGATAGAGGGGGTCGCCTGTATCCCTGCACCATTTACGTTCATCAAGCATCTTGGTGATCGTCATTGTGCAGGATAAACTAGAAGTAATGGTTGTTCTGTAGGTACTTAATGACAATTCCCTAATGACATCAATGCTGATTGTCAATTTTGAGAATTCAATTTGTCGTATAATTCGTACAATATAGAATTATTGTTTTCCAACCACTCGCTCAACATTGGAATGGAAGTGACAACGCCCCTAAACGCACAAATGACGTTCACTAAAACCAGAGTTTTTGACGGAAATGCATCGAACTCGAAAGTTGTCTATTAAAACAACTTTCACTATAGCAAGTTGAAATTGGCAGAGTTATGAGGGAATATGCTCACTTTGACCTCGAAAAGGGCAATTAAAGGGAAGTCATTCTTGCCAAAATTTTGTCAAATGAAACCTGAGGTGTCTACAAAGGTTTTAGTTGTCCTAAATCATCATCTGTACATGTAAATCAGAAAATTTCAATGAAATTGGAAAAAGGAAATTAATTAAGGTATTTCATCTTCAAGCATGTCAAGACGATTTATATTCTGATGGGTTCATTTCTAATCAAGTTAAATACAATTATGAAATATTCTTTATTACAGCAACATGGCAAAAACAGGACCAGCAATTGGAATAGATCTTGGAACTACATACTCCTGTGTTGGAGTATTCCAGCATGGCAAAGTTGAAATCATTGCCAATGATCAAGGAAACAGAACAACCCCAAGCTATGTCGCCTTCACAGACACCGAAAGATTAATAGGTGATGCTGCCAAGAACCAAGTGGCAATGAACCCAGTCAACACAGTTTTTGGTAAGCTATTTTAAATAGATAGCATGTACATTGAAAATGCTCATTATATTATTTAAATGCACATTATGTTAAATATATAAAAGAATCTTCAAATTTGAATTTTATCTGTGTTAAATGAAGGTAATTTGGACCATGTTTGGTGATGATGATACAACAACCATTCATTCGCGGTTTCCACCAGAGGACATGCCTGTTGTCTATGTGATGGTTTTAGCCCTTCCTTGGAAGTCTGAATCATCATGGTTCCAAATTTCTCTTCATCTTGTGTCAGTCTTTATAAAATCATACAATTATTAAAAATAATGTCCTGAACATGTATTAATTGTTTTCCAATGGACATTAAACAAAGTTGAAACCATAATCAATCATGTTGTAAAAATTGCAGTTTAACCATACCTTTCTGTGTATGTTCTAACAGATGCCAAGAGATTAATTGGTAGAAAGTTTGATGACGCTACAGTACAATCAGACATGAAGCATTGGCCTTTCACTGTTGTCAATGATGCCACCAAACCTAAAATTACAGTAGACTACAAAGGAGAATCAAAAACATTTTTCCCTGAGGAAATTTCATCAATGGTGCTTGTAAAAATGAAAGAAACTGCAGAAGCATATCTTGGAAAGGTTAGTGTTAATAACTCCTTGTTTTTTTGAGAATTTATAATGATATAGTGAATCTTTTGATGAAATATTGAAAGAAAACGGCATGTCCACATGTTGACACAAGGGATCAGTTTGAGGGTGACCCTTCTGTTGCCACTTGAAGCAACCATAAATGACATCATCTGATCTGAAACACACAGAAAAAATTAAATAACAAAAATAGTGGAGGAAAATTCAAAATGGAAAGTCTGTAATCAAATGGTAAAACCAAAAGCTCGCACATCAATGGATGGATAACAACTGTCATATACCTGACTTGTTCATGTTCTTATGTAGAAATTGAAAATGGTGGATTAAATCTGGTTTTATAGCTGGCTTAACCTCTAACCTGTATGACAGTTCCACAAAATTCCGAGATTAAATTATTTAGATTAATGTTTAAATGTTTGATTCTCTTACAGTTAGTCAACAACAGTGTCATTACAGTCCCAGCTTATTTTAATGATTCACAAAGACAAGCAACAAAGGATGCTGGTACCATCTCTGGAATGAATGTTCTACGTATTATCAATGAGCCAACTGCAGCTGCTATTGCTTATGGTTTGGATAAGAAAGTAAGTAGAATTTTTCCTACGCTAAGAGGTCTTCTGTAAATAAAAATAATGGGAGATTATGTTGTGTTGTCCATTAACTTGTATCAGTTATCAGTGTTCTCCCCAAAAATTTCATATAGCATCCTGGTAAACAGAGCATTTTAAGATACCATCTTATTATTAGAAATTATAGCATCACATTACCATGATGGTAAAAGGCCCTGGGGAAAACACTGGTTATTTGGCTCGAGATATTGTTTCAATATAACAAATATACATGTTTGAATGTCATTAAGTTGTCAGAATAAATATCAGTTTAGCCTCTTAAAAGTATGTGTTTGGGTTCCCTTGCATACATGAAAAAGCCTTAAGAGTAGTGATAGTTTTTCCTTTGAAAAGCTTAAACTTGAGTTCAACCTTGTTTCTAAAGTGCTATGATTGCATTGATTTATTATTAATAAAGAATTTATTTGGTTCATCTAGGTAGGTGGAGAAAGAAATGTACTCATCTTTGACTTGGGTGGTGGAACTTTTGATGTGTCAATCCTTACAATTGAGGATGGTATTTTTGAAGTTAAATCAACCTCTGGTGATACCCACTTGGGTGGTGAAGACTTTGACAACAGAATGGTCAATCATTTCATTCAAGAATTCAAACGCAAGCACAAAAAAGACATTAGTGAAAACAAGCGTGCTGTCCGACGACTTAGAACTGCTTGTGAAAGGGCAAAGAGAACCCTTTCTTCAAGCACACAAGCAAGTGTTGAGATTGACTCTCTGTTTGAAGGAGTTGACTTTTATACAAGCATCACAAGAGCCAGGTTTGAGGAATTGAATGCAGATCTTTTCAGAGGAACCATGGAACCAGTCGAAAAAGCTCTACGTGATGCTAAACTAGACAAGGCTGCTGTCCATGAAATTGTCTTGGTAGGTGGATCAACCAGAATTCCAAAAATCCAGAAGTTACTTCAGGACTTTTTCAACGGCAAAGAATTGAACAAATCCATTAATCCTGATGAAGCTGTTGCATATGGTGCAGGTATAACATTTGAAATTATGTTCTTTTTATCAGTGTTAAATGATAGGAATTTGGACCATGTATGGTGATGATGATACAACAACCATTCATTCGCGGTTTCCACCAGAGGACATGCCTGTTGTCTATGTGATGGTATCTAGCCCTTCCTTGGAAGTCTGAATCATCATGGTTCCAAGTTACTTTCATCTTTTGTCTGTCTTTAACCACACGTTGAGGTTATTTATATTATGGTCCAGAACATGCATGAAATATTTGCCACTGGACAAAAGCAATCAATCATATTAAGGCCTAAATTAAAATATTGTTTGTTTGCCCTTTTCCGACCCAATGTTTTGAAACAGGGTAGGTAGGTAGGTAAAATATTTTATTTTTTTCCCAAAAAAAATAACTTGGCTCGGTATATTATTTGTTATGGGTATTTTATAGATACAAAATCTGCATAATGTCATTTTTTTTGTCCGTTTTGTTTTTGCAAATAAGTTTTCCGCTGGGACTATTAGTTTTGAAAAAAAAATATATAAGAGATAACTTTGTACTGGTAAGATAATGTCCGGGCAGACTTATATTACTACATTAGTAGAAAAAGTCCCTAGAGTGTTACAAATTTCGTGTGTGCCTTTTTTCCCAATAAAAATGCTATAAGACTTAAAACTCAATTGTCACGTATTTAGCATCACATTTATAAATGATCTGTATGGAAAACTTGGCGATTTTACTGCCAGATATTCTCCACTTTACAGGGTTTAGTCACTTTTGGTTTATGTCATATATAAATAATTTAGCGGCATCGTTAACATAATCATTCTGATATGCGGATCACAAAAGGCCATCCCTACATAGAATACAACGTCCGTTTACAAATTGTACACACGTTAATACTTTTGTATCAAACGAACTTTTTTGTAAATAAACCCTGCTCTTTAAGTTTAAAGGTACAGAGTAACGTACTTCATATCACGATTTCAGAAAGCGTTCAACATCGATTTCAAACAAATGCTTTGAAACTTCAAATGCAAGTGTTCATGTCAAACGCTCAGGTGATACCAAACGGACTGGACCTTATACGTAAAGATAAAACCCGAGGATTCCGGTAAAAAAGTTTTGAGCGGGAAATACAAATATAAGATTTTTGGTAGGAACGAAAAAATAAAATAAAATAAAATCTTGCTGGTAAATACAAATAAAAGATTTTCAGGCGGAACGAATTGATAGGGTCGGTCGGTAAAGGGCAAACAAACAATATTTTAATTTAAGCCTAACTGGATTTTTAAAAAAGGGATCATTTTGTGTCATCTTAATAGGAAGTTTAAACATTACATTGTCAATAGAAGTATAATGTGTCCAGGATGTATATTTAGTTTGAAAGTAATAGTGTTCTTAAAAAAATGAAAAAGGTACAAATAGTTTTGACATGTATGCACATTAACTAGACAACAAGCCATGTATTGCTTGGTACAGAGATTACATAGATTACTATTTTTTTCAGCCGTGCAGGCAGCCATTTTGTCAGGTGACAAGTCAGAAGAGGTACAAGACTTGTTATTGTTAGATGTTACCCCTCTGTCTCTCGGTATTGAAACAGCTGGAGGTGTGATGACAGCTTTAATCAAACGTAATACAACCATTCCAACAAAACAGACCCAAACCTTCACTACCTACTCTGACAATCAGCCTGGTGTATTAATCCAGGTTTATGAAGGAGAGAGAGCTATGACCAAGGACAACAACTTGCTTGGAAAGTTTGAATTAACTGGAATACCTCCAGCACCAAGAGGTGTGCCCCAGATTGAAGTCACCTTTGACATTGATGCCAATGGTATCCTCAATGTATCTGCAGTAGATAAGAGTACTGGTAAAGAGAACAAAATCACCATCACTAATGACAAAGGTAAGATTTTGTGATTGCTAAATCTCAAGTGTGACAATGTATGATGATGATGATACAACAACCATTCATTCGCGGTTTCCACCAGAGGACATGCCTGTTGTCTATGTGATGGTGTCTAGACCTTCCTTGGAAGTCTGAGTCAACATTGTTCACACTTGCTCCAAGTTTCTTTTCATCTTTTGTCTGTCTTCATTGAAAGAAAAAAAACTGCTAGTTTAGGTTACAAAAATTGTCGTCCTGAATATGCATGAAATATTTGCTACTGGACATTAAGCAAACCAGGAATCATATTGAAAATAGATTGTCTCGCCTTCGATACACACACAGATTACAATCCGGCGACAGTGTGAACTATTTGTTTAAAGCTTTTATTTTTCAGAAGGTAGAAGACCTGGATGCTTCATACATTTACTTTGTATGCAGATGACTTATGTTGAGAAGTTTCTGTCTGTCATATCTCCAGTTTATGTTGTGTGAATTTCTCACTTATTATGAGTAATAGGATAGCAACTGAACACGTTAGAAATATTGTAATGGTGAATATTAGCTCACCAGCTTACTCGAAAAGACATATACATTTTTCTCATCACTTCTGTTTGACCACTTATTTTAACAAAAACTTTAAAAGAAACTGTTTGTATTTTCAGTAAAAAAATTAAATTGCGATTAGTTGAGCAAGAAACCTCTGTATGTTCAGACTTGTAATGTTGGTAGCATGAGATATATCATTGATAAAGGTCGTAAGCTATTGCAGTTCTTGGCCATACTGGCTTGGCTACATGTAGTCTATCTCATGCATACAAGTTATTTACAGAAAGAACCAGATCTGATATGTTTGACTTGTTTTATACTTCAGGTCGTTTGAGCAAAGAAGAAATTGAACGTATGGTCAATGATGCTGAGAAATACAAGGCAGAAGACGAGCAACAGAAGGATCGTATCACCGCCAAAAATAGTCTAGAAAGCTACTCATTTAACATGAAACAAACAGTTGAAGATGAAAAACTCAAGGATAAAATCAGTGAAAGTGACAAAAAGGAAATCATGGACAAATGTGACGAAATCATTAAATGGTTGGATGCCAACAATCTGGCCGAGAAAGAAGAATTTGAACACAAACAGAAAGAACTTGAGGGAGTGTGTAATCCAATCATCACTAAACTGTACCAGTCTGCTGGTGGAGCCCCAGGTGGTGGTATGCCAAACTTTGGAGGAGCTGGTGGACCCCCAGGAGGTGCACCTGGAGCAGGAGGCACTGGTGGAAGTGGTGGACCAACCATTGAAGAGGTCGACTAAAGAACAAAAACTAAGAAACACTTCAAACACTGGTGTATTGGACTTGATAAACAAATCATTGGAAATTTTTTTAAGAACAAAATGAATACAAATGTTGTCCATTGTTCATAAGCTTTATTTTTTTCATTTTTGGCATTGTTATTTTTTGATAACACTAATAGACATTCATCCCTTACAACTTGCATATAAGAAAGAATAAAATAGAAAGCAGACTAACAAATTGTTATGTCAACACATTTTGTTGTCTTACTGTTACATTTTTGATGCGTCAGTGCTTGATTAAAGAAATCATGAACATTTATTTGTTTTATTCTGTTACATAATGTTTTTTTCCAACCACTACAGTGATGTTAGTTTTCAAGGTCAAATAAAATAAATCATGGAGAGTTTCACAATGTCACAATGAGGGATTCTTTTCACCTTCTGTTGCCTAGTTCGCTAAATTACTAGAAGACAATTTGGTTATGATCTTGGCATGATGTATGCTGCTCATTACTTTGCACTGCCTGTTGTCGTCTTTACTTTTGCAAAAACATTTTCTGAGACTATTACCGGTATGCCAAATCAGCAATTGGAACTTAATTTGGGCACTATTTAAATAGGTCACTGGTGTATAGTTTCAAAATTGCGTCTTAAACGTTCCCATCTGGTATGATACATTCTAAAAGGTGATCAGGTTTTTCTTGCAGAACGTGACCAATATGAAAATGTGATCATGTGGTTTCATTACTATTCTGACAACTATTCATTTAGAATTCAGATAATGTAGATGCTAGTGATAAAATGTCACAAGAGAACAAAAATAGTTATTGTGCAAACCTCAACTTGGGACTAGTCAGTAGTGGGACAGGTAAAATTATAAATCAGTTGGCTAAAGAGGGACACTGGCATAAAAACAAGACAAAAAGCACAAGATGAGTACCGAAGGTCGGTTCAAAATCAACAGAATGTCTGATGTTTTAAAACCTTCAGATATATCGGTGGCGGATCCAGAAATTTTCACAAGTGGGGGCCCGCTCCAGTGATTCCCTATATAAGCAACCAATTTTTTTCCCAAAAGGGGGGAGGGTTGGGTGGGCCCTAAATCCGCCTCTGTATATAGTAATAACTATTGAGCTGTGTTTTAATATAAAGTTTACATTTCAATTCAAAGGTGCAAGACCTAATCACATCTTGCCTTGTATGCATTTTACCTAATGTGAGAAAATTTATGACATTTTGTAAACTTTTTTGTCGTGTGAATTTCTCGCTTGAGAAATAAGATAACTATTTAGCAAATGGGTTCTTCGAAACCTTTGTGGGACGTTACCTAACCTCTCATTTCATGAATCGGTGATCAATGTTTTTCTCAAATACTATAAGCATTAAGTCTACTATATTTGGTGTATGGAATGACAGTATGGTGTTCATTTCAGTCCAGCAGGTTTCATCTGACTTGACCTGATTTTTTATTGTGTAATTGCCAAGTAAAGTGGATTTTTTTGTCTGTTCACAGTTCTATGAGCAATACATGTAGGTCAACTGTGAATGGAGTGATTGTAAGAGGTACATATGTAACATCTGGCCATGATCTATTTTTTATGGTAAAAAGGTCCCATGTAAAGTTTTTATACGCCCATCAAAATTTGACGGGACGTATTATGGTATACAAATGTCCGGCGTAAACATGTCGCACGGTAACTTGAGAACGACTTATCCAAATTTCATGAAACTTAATATAGTTGTTTCTTATGATGGTCAAATGATCTGTATACTTTTTGGTGAAAACAAGATTTAAACTTTTTTGAGTTACGGCACTTTGTAATTAAAACAGGGGTGTGTTTTTTTCACATGTCGCACCGTATCTCAAAAACGTTTCTTGATTATTGCTGAAAACTTTACACACTTCTTAGTTATATTAATCTTAATATCTGTATACATTTTGGTGATGATTCAAAATTTCATTTTTGAGTATTTTGTAAAAAAGGGGGAAGGTTTTTTTTACATGTCGTGCCGTATATCAAAAACGATTTATGATTATTGCTTAAAACTTTACACACTTCTTTGTTATATTAATCTAAAGATCTGTATACTTTTTGGTGATGATTCAAAATTTCATTTTTGAGTTATTGAGTATTTTATAAAAAAAGGGGAGGTGTTTTTTACATGTCGTGCCGTATCTCAAAAACGATTTATGATTATTGCTTAAAACTTTACACACTTCTTTGTTATATTAATCTTAAGATCTGTATACTTTTTGGTGATGACTCAAAATTTTATTTTTGAGTTATTGAGTATTTTGTAAAAAAGGGGAGGTTTTTTTTTACATGTCGCGCCGTATCTCAAAAACAATTTATGATTATTGCTTGAAACTGTACACACTTCTTTGTTATACTTATTTAAAGATCTGTATACTTTTTGGTTTTAGAAAGCACAAGACCTGGATGCCTTATGATGTGAAGTTTCCATCCGTCATATGTCCATTGACCTTGACTTCATTTTTCATGATTCAGCAACTACTTGGAATAAAAGTGAAGATTTGTTTTTAATATCAATTTCTCCTTATGAGTATTAGGATAATTATATTTGGTGTTTTCGGTACCTTTGCAAGGTCTTCGTGCCTGTCTGACCCATTTTATGACATTGACCTCATTGCATGGATCAGTGAACAAGGATAAATTTTGGTGGTCAAGTCCACATCTCCGATACTATAAGCAATAGGTTAATGTATTTGTTGTATGGAAGGATTGTAAGGTATACATGTCTAACTGCAGGTGTCATCTGACCTTTTCATGGTTCAGTTGTGATGGGTAATATAAAAAAGATGTGGTTTAATTGACAATCAAACAAATGGAAGTTTTAATTACCTTAACTGGCTATACAGCCCTTGCAAAGTCGGTTATTGACAATGAGCCAACTCTCCTTAAGAGACCAAATGATTATCAACTATAGGTCACAGACACTGTACAGCTTTCAACAATGTGCAAAGCCCAAACCACAGTCCCAGGTTAAGAGGAGGGTTGGGATCCCGCCACATTTTGTAGGTGAGTGCCTGTCAAAGTCGGGAGCTTGTAATTCAGTGGCGGTTTTTAGATGAGACGTTACATATTTGTTTTTCAGTAATTTTTTATACGACCGCAAAAATTTAAAAATTTTTGGTCGTATATTGGTATTACGTTGGCGCTGTCGTCGTAGTCCGAAGACATTTGGTTTTCGCACTATAACTTTAGTATAAGTAAATAGAAATCTATGAAATTTTAACACAAGGTTAATGACCACAAAAGGAAGGTTGGGATTGATTTTGGGAGTTTTGGTCCCAACAGTTTAGGAATTAGGGGCCAAAAAGGGCCAAAATAAGCATTTTCTTGGTTTTCGCACTATAACTTTAGTATAAGTAAATAGAAATCTATGAAATTTTGACACAAGGTTTATGACCACAAAAGGAAGGTTGGGATTGATTTTAGGAGTTTTGGTTCCAACAGTTCCCAAATAAGCATTATTCTTGGTTTTGGCACAATAACTTTAGCATAAGTATATAGAAATCAATGAAATTTAAACAGAAGGTTTATGACCACAAAAGGAAGGTTGGGATTGATTTTGGGAGTTGAGGTCCCAACAGTTTAGGAATTGGGGGCCAAAAAGGGGCCCAAATAAGCATTTTTTCTTGGTTTTCGCACCATAACTTAAGTATAAGTGAATAGAAATCTATGAAATTTAAACATAAGGTTTATGACCATAAAAGGAAGGTTGGGATTGATTTTGGGAGTTTTGGTCCCAACAGTCTAGGAATAAGGGGCCCAAAGGGTAAAAAATTTAACTTTGTTTGATTTCATCAAAAATTGAATAATTGGGGTTCTTTAATATGCCGAATCTAACTGTGTATGTAGATTCTTAATTTTTGGTCCCATTTTCAAATTGGTCTAGATCTACATTAAGGTCCAAAGGGTTCAAAATTAAACTTAGTTGGATTTAAAAAAAAATATGAATCCTTGGGGTTCTTTGTTATGCTGAATCTAAAAATGTACTTAGATTTTTGATTATTGGCCCAGTTTTCAAGTTGGTCCAAAATTAAACTTTGTTTGATTTCATCAAAAATTGAATAATTGGGGTACTTTGATATGCCAAATCTAACTGTGTATGTAGATTCTTAATTTTTGGTCCCGTTTTTAAATTGGTCTACATTAAAGTCCAAAGGGTCCAAAATTAAACTAAGTTTGATTTTAACAAAAATTGAATTCTTGGGCTTCTTTGATATGCTGAATCTAAACATGTACTTAGATTTTTGATTATGGGCCCAGTTTTCAAGTTGGTCCAAATCAGGATCCAAAATTATTATATTAAGTATTGTGCAATAGCAAGAAATTTTTAATTGCACAGTATTCAGCAATAGCAAGAAATCTTCAATTGCACAGTATTGTGCAATAGCAAGAAATTTTCAATTGCATAGTATTGCGCAATATCAAGAAATCTTCAATTGCATAGTATTGTGCAATATCAAGAAATCTTCAATTGCACAGTATTGTGCAATAGCAAGTATTTCAATTGCACTGTATTGCGCAATAGCAAGAAATATCTAATGGGTTGAACCCAACATTACTGAAAAATAGTACTTTCAGTCATTTATTTTAATTTTAATTGACCTTGAGGGTGAACATTGGTCAATGTGTTTCTTTGTCATTCAATTATTACCTTAAAGTTACAGCAGTCCATTTATACTGACTGGAAGTAAATGTGACTTTATTAGGGCCTTGCTGGGGAGCCAGGTCTGTCGTAATGTCTGATTTTACAGATTACTGACAAAACAGTGACCTTTAGTATATTTAACAGACCAAATATCTTATGGCCATATTATAACTCCTAGTGTTCCTGTGCCCTTTATGCATGTATCTATGATAATAGTAAATACCTACAGCCCCTACCAGTAACATAGTGGTCAGCAAAAGACTCCTACCGCCACCTGATTATGGCTATTTTTCACTTATCATATTTTTACAAACACACATTTGGGAAGAGTTTACAGACCATGAATTACATGATTGAACTCCCTGTTGTCAAGAAGATAGTTCAGCTGGGGCAGTTCTTAAAAAGTATGGAGGGACATAAGAGCCATCAAAGAATGGTAGTTGCAATCATGACTACAGTCGGGATTGGGGGTGAAGTCTTAAAGACGAAACACCAGGATACAATATCGTACCTGTATGCACATTTCCTTCTTGAAACATGATTTGAAAAAAATAAATATTGGTCACCTCTCAAGGTTCTTTTCCTTGTAATAAATAAGAATTTCCTTTCCTGGGATATGTCTCATTAAACATTGACTGAATTGATAACACATAGAGGTGGCACACAGATTGTCTATCTTGGCTGGTGGGATAACACATAGAGGTGGCACACAGATTGTCTATCTTGGCTGGTGGGATAACACATAGAGGTGGCACACAGATTGTCTATCTTGGCTGGTGGGATAACACATAGAGGTGGTACACAGATTGTCTATCTGGCTGGTGGGATAACACATAGAGGTGGCACACAGATTGTCTATCTGGCTGGTGGGAAAACACATAGAGGTGGCACACAGATTGTCTATCTGGCTGGTGGGATAACACATAGAGGTGGCACACAGATTGTCTATCTGGCTGGTGGGATAACACATAGAGGTGGCACACAGATTGTCTATCTGGCTGGTGGGATAACACATAGAGGTGGCACACAGATTGTCTATCTTGGCTGGTGGGATAACACATAGAGGTGGCACACAGATTGTCTATCTTGGCTGGTGGGATCTCCAATAAAGTTTGCATCATACGATCACATACACCCATTCAAACAAAAACCTTTTACTATAAAAATAACCAACTAATCCAGTAAGACGATACTTATCTTTACAAAATCTGCCTGTTACAATATGAGGCTGGGCTAATATTCACATTTATTAAAAGGCATTCTTGGGGTAATGGCTTCATGCACAAGTTTATTTTTCTGTGAATTAGCATGGCCAAAAAAACATCAAAACGACCCAAAAAAACCAGTTTCAATTAAAAAAAAAAAGAAGTTTTTTCTTCAACACACAATTGTTTGAATCAACAAAAATTAATAAGATCTAATTAATATTCAGTAAATATAGTCATGCTCTATATATTCTGTGTAAAAGTTCTCTGTAGCTATCAAATGACACTTTAAATTGTTGTGTATAAATATTATTTAATATTAAAATGTTTATTGCACAGGTATGATAAATAAATACAGCTAATTGTCTTTGATTATCTTTTTAAGCCTAACTGTTGTTTCATAGATTTGATACTCTCTACCAACTGTCTATCAGAATGTCCACATTTCGACAAAACAAAATTTAATTCCTCTTCATTTCTGTTTTCAAACGCTGTATCTGCTGCTGCTTTCTTGTTCCTGTTAATTATAATAATTGATATGGCCACACCAATTTAATTTCTTGTTCTACGGATTTTTGGACTCCAAAATTTGGGGCGAGCGAGCGATTTGAAAATTTTAATAAAAAAATATTTAATTTGCAAATTTTTGAGGCGCAGCTTTAAAAGTAAAGGCGAGCGATTATAATTTTTTTTTGTAAACATAAAATAGTAGGTTTTGACAATATTAAAGCTTGCATGATTTATCACTTGTACTTTGACATTTCTTTAATTTCTGAAGTATTTTTTCCCTGTTCACCAAGAAATAATTAAATCTGGTCTATGTATGTGTGACTGACAATGAGACAAATCTCCATCCAAGTCATAATCAGTTTGGGGACAACCCCTTAATATTATAAATATCCCTTTTACATGTTTTATGAGGGATCAATATAAGTTATAATATATATATATGTACAAAAGGGCTCATATTTTCTCAAAGAACTACATATCTATCTGGTATTAAATGGTCAAAACATGTCCAAGAATTTTGTAATATTCCTGGACTTTAACCATGTTAACACATTTACTTTAACAGTTTAATATTATTCAAAATAAGTGGACCCCTCTTTTAGAAAAAGTTGTTTAAAATATGATGGAACTCTCCTCTTTTTGAGTACAAAATTCTAAGTTTTCAAAGGTTTTGTATAGAAGAACTTTACAAATCCTTTATATTTCTATTTTCTTTTCTACATCAGTAAAATGACCCCTTGTCTGAGGGAGGGTTGTTCTCAACCTGATAATAACAAACACAGGTCAAAGTACGGCCTTTTACACAGGGCTTTGATACAGACCAAACAGCAGGCTATAAAGGACCCCAAAATTATTAGAGTACACAATTCGAACAGGAAAACCAACGATCTAATTTATATATATCCAAACGGGAAAATAGCAATGAACAACATCAACAAACGATAACTGCTGAACGACAGGCCCCTCAATCAATCAGGACAGGTGCATAAACATGCAGCGGCTATAGATAGTTTTGTTTCGCCAGCATACAATATAATTGCAGTTGAAGGCAAATCCTTCAGAAGTTCTTTGTACTTTATTCTAACAACGAACATTTTTTGATAGGGAATATAAGTAAGGGGGAAAGTAACCATTTTTTTGTTCTTTACAGGTATTTCCTCTGAACAAACATTACAAATTTATATCGGAGCACTCCCGCTTTGGATAAATATGTTTCATGATGCTGAAACAAATATTCTCACAGATATTTACAAAGTGTGGTGGGGTGCTTTTATGTTTAAAATCGTTATATACAGGTTAGACTGTGATTTTAAAAACAAATGTTGATATCTTTTTATAATATTTACAAAAAAAAACGGTGCGGGAAATGGACATGATTACATTTCCGGATGCGGGAAGCGGGAATATAAAAAAAATAAAAAAATTCTGTTTAGAAAAAAATAGGTGCGGGCGGATCCGTCGAACAAGGAATCAGATTGGTGTGGCCTATGAATAAAATAGTTGTTTAACATAATAAAATTACATTACCAGTTTAAAAAAAACGCCCAACAATTTCACATATATAACTTTAATTATAAATTGCAAGGATACTAGCTCACTGCATGAAAGGAGGAAGAAAATGACCCAGTTATGTTTACTCAATGTAATAATAAAGTTTTATAATGGAATAAAGTGGCTTAGCTACCAACTACACAATAATGCATTGGCTTGCACATATCCAAAACAAACAAAAAATGAAAGTAAATATTAAGGTTAATAGTGAGCGTGAGCTAAGCATCAATAGTTACCCTAAGTTTTGCATATTTTAATTACATTTTGCAGAAATATTAACTGGCAATTAATTTGATATTAAACATTATTTGTATGCAGAATTTTCTAAAACCCAAAAATCAATTATTTTTGTCCATTGTCCAAACAAATCACAATAAAAGTTTGATAATCTGAAATATTTGATTAAACTTACCCTACTTTTACAAGACATCTAACTTTTTGTTCTGGACTGACTCTGGGCATATACTTCATAACTTACCCTACTTTTACAAGACATCTAACTTTTTGTTCTGGACTGACTCTGGACATATACTTCATAACTTACCCTACTTTTACAAGACATCTAACTTTTTGTTCTGGACTGACTCTGGACATATACTTCATAACTTACCCTACTTTTACAAGACATCTAACTTTTTGTTCTGGACTGACTCTGGACATATACTTCATAACTTACCCTACTTTTACAAGACATCTAACTTTTTGTTCTGGACTGACTCTGGACATATACTTCATAACTTACCCTACTTTTACAAGACATCTAACTTTTTGTTCTAGACCGACTCTGGGCATATACTTCATAACTTACCCTACTTTTACAAGACATCTAACTTTTTGTTCTTGACTGACTCTGGACATATACTTCATAGCTTCGTTTACATTGTGGTGCTTTGCACAAACCTCTACAAAAGCCTGAAAATAAAATAAGGTTTCTTTTTTTATCAAATGTATAATTTAAACAAGACCACAAAATACTTATTCAAAATGTAAGTGATTATGTCGAAAGTGGAAATAAAATTTAACGCAAAACTTTAACCACTTCTTCAATATTAGGCAAAACATGCATCCAATTTGGATATATAAATTAGTGCAAATAAGATTACGGTACATAAAACAAGTTTTAAATTGTAATATTCTTAAAGTCTGACTCAAGTGGTTTAATTCATTACCTAAGCAACAAAATAAATTCTACAAACTGTTTGTTAAATGCACAATTACTCACCTCCATTCCAACTGGTGGTTTCTTGTTGCGGGAGAATTTATCTAGCTCCACCCATTCCCCTGCCTCTGCTAGAGCTTGGATTTTTATCCACCAGTATCTGAAAATAGTAAAAAAAAGTATATTAAAAGGAAAAGAAAATTTCACCTCCAAATACAAATACATTAAAAAAATAAATGGTGAATGTGTCCATGGGACACGGATGATGGCCCCACTTGCATATAACATGTATAACGTTTAAAAGGGGCATATTTAAAAAACAGTAAAAGTGACAATACCAAAATCTAAAATTGAGTTTTGTGGTAATAAGCATTGTGTATGAATTCTATAATATTTGGTTGAGGCACACTAAAGTTAGATAACAGCAATCAATTTTGAGACATACCGGTATGTTTGGACAAGGGCAACACTTCCTGCCTCTTCTCTGCTGATCAAATATATTAAGGCATTTTTGTTAAGTCTACATCTAAATAATAGATAAATGGAAGACCCATAATGGCAAGTGAAGGTTTAGTATAGGCCCAGTTGTTTTTAGGACATTTTGAACAAGTAAAAAAAAAAAGTAACCATAGGATATGATGTGATTGCTTCCCTTTTAAGTAGTTGATACTAAACCAGTTGTAAGCAGTTGAGCTAGGTAAGTGCTTCTTTAGCTCAGTCAGTTAGAGCCCTGACTTGAAGCGCAGAAATCAAGGGTTCTACACATAAAGGAGACCATGTCATTTTTATAATAAGAATCATGTTCTCCTGTTACAGTGGAAGGAAACTAAGTGATGGCATTTAGGGACACTTTTCCTCTGCTGCATGTAGGCTAACAATCAGAAAATATATACCTTCTATCTGGAACTTTAAACTCTTTTCTCAACTGCTCTGAAACTTTAAAGTTGTTTTCTACCGTTAATCTATAAATAGTCTGATGCAATGACAAATCCATATATGGTCGATTAAATTCTTCCTCTAAACGTCTTTGATATTTTAATAGTTTAATTTGATCCTCAGTCTGTTTTATCACAAAATCATGTCTGCCTTTCTGATAGCATTTAATAGCTTGGTTCAGAGTTTCTGTTCTATCATCCAATCGCTGGAAAATAACACCAACATATTGAATATAAACATTTGTTTGTCAAGAATATTTCAGGGTAATTAACAACTAATTCTGATTAAAGATTAATTGTGAAAAAAAGCCTATGTTTCTGACAATTTTGTGGACAAAAAACAGATTTTCTTGACTCAAGAAGTTAGATCACAGGTCAGAATATTTAAAAACATAAGATTATTTAACAACACAGTTTTATCTATTGAGTCGTTTAAACCTTAAAAATTAAATTATTTAAAATCAGACATCTCCAATAAATGTTCATGTACACAGATTTTACTTCATAGCATGTGACACCATTTAACCTTGTTTCAGGTGAGAGTTTTCATTTTTTGTTTGTTTAAAGCGCTGTCTAAAATTTTTGGTTGACCGTCTTTGTCTGAATATATGTACATATACATGTCTCAATTCTATAATGTTTTCAGGATTAAGAAACAAGAGGTTCTCAAGAGCCTGAATTGCTCACCTGTATTTCAGAGGAGAAGATTTTTAAATGTAAGCAAACTTGATGAATAAATTTTGTAAGAAGGTCTTTAAAGGGCAATAACTCCTTAAGGTATCAATTGACAACTATGGTCATGCTAAAATTTTTTTAGATCTTTCTTTGCTGAACACTATTGCTGTTTACAGTTTATATCTATCTATAATAATATTCAAAATAATAACAAACAAGAATGTGTCCCCAGTACACAGATGCCCCATCCCACTATCATTTTCTATGTTCAGTGGACCGTGAAAATGGAATAAAATCTCTAATATGGCATTAAAACTAGAAAGATCACATCATAGGGAACATATTTACCAAGTTTCAAGTTGATTGGATTTCAACTTCATCAAAAACTACCTCAACCAAAAAATTCAACCTGAAGCGGGATGGACGAACGAACACCCGGACGAACGGACCCACAGACCAGAAAACATAATGCCCATAAATGGCGCATAAAAACTGCAAAATTTCGTCAAAACTACCAATTCAGTGGCAGCAACCCAACAATTGGTTGTTCGATTCGTCTGAATATTCAGGGTTGATAGATGTTGACCAATTAAACAATTTTACCCCATGTCAGATTTGCTCTAAAACCTTTAGTTTTTGAGATACAATGTATAACTCTGTTCTATTTTTAGCCATGGTGGCCATGTCTGTCGATGGATCAAAACTTTGGATACAACTTATAAACTAGATACCATAAGGAACATTTAGTTAAAGATTTGAAATAGTTTGAATAGTCGACAATTGGCGACGCCGACAGATGATAAAGACGGATGCCAAGTGATGGCATAACCTCACATGGGCCGGAGCAAAAAAGATGATATTCCATATCACTGAGGTACTCTCTTCCTTGCTCCATTTATTAAATTCTTACCTCATCATCAAAGCTCCTTGTGACTTTACAGTTACCTTCTTCTATGAAATTATCTTCCTGGTAATATAAATCTTCCAGTAACTTAGGGTTCTGTTGTCTACAGTACTGCACAAAAGAAAATATGTGAAAATAATAACTTTCATACAAATAATATACATTTAAAACTATAAATACAAAAATATTTTCCTATTGATATCTATCTGCAGTATTTAAACCAATGCATGGATTCAAACCTTAATTGTAAAATCTAAGTAATCAAGTCCTGTATTACCCTGTTAAATAAGAATTCTAGCTCTTAATGAAAATGAGTGCAAAAGTTGAGATCTTACAGCAAAAGTAGGTACAATGTGTATACCAATAATTAACTTACAAAAGTCTTATTGAAATATTTTTCAAGCTATGGCAATGAAAAACTACATCATCATTTAGCAGACTTGATTCAGTGCAATCAATAAGAATACTGACAGGAGAATTTGTTACAAGACAACTTCATTCAAACCTTGCATTTTATTTTATCTAGAAAGTTTTGATACTGTTTCTAATACATGTATTCCTAACTATTAAATGAGATTTTACCTAAAGTTCATGTTTTCTATAACTTACCTGTAAGAACAAGGAATATGATATAGGCATACTTCTATAACTTACCTGTAAGAACAAGGAATATGATATAGGCATACTTCTATAACTTACCTGTAAGAACAAGGAATATGATATAGGCATACTTCTATAACTTACCTGTAAGAACAAGGAATATGATATAGGCATACTTCTAATAGACATCAGAAAGTCACCTTGTGTCATGGATTCCTTCAATCTCAGAAGTACTGTATATACTGAAAAGTAAGATTACAAATAAAAGTGAATAAAAGGAGATTTGATTATAATAAAGTGGTTCATACTTTTGTTCCGAGATGGTCTGTTTTAGCGTGTCCAATTTCATTGTACACACAAATCATGTGCTAATGTCAGAAACGTATGTAGTCTTTGGTTCAATACAACATTGTCTGTATGAAGACATCAACATATGGGTCATGTTACATTACAGTCGATTCTCATCATTTTAAGGTCAAAATTACCAGATTGGTCAACCTTTTTTAGTGGTAATGTATTTAAATCATTACATTTGCTTAATTCACCCCTGTAAAAACTGCTTAGAAAAATGTCATGTGATACCACTTTTTTGGTCTCTACATTAAAACCATAACTAGCTCATAACTCACCTATTGTATAACATTTAACAACAAGTGAAACTGCGAGCTACTGCTCACTGATGATACCCCCGCCGCAAGTGGATAATATTAATAGTGTAAAAATATGCAAGTGTTCGGTAAACAGGAAGTTGTCGAGTGATGAATCTGAAAACGCATCACACAGTATAGCTGACTTATAAAAATCCTGAAACCAAATTTCAGAAATCCTTGTATTGTAGTTCCTGAGAAAAATGTGACGAAAATTTTTAACTTGGTTATCATGTGTAAAATCATACAAGTGTTCGGTAAACATGAAGTAGTCGAGTGATGAATCTGAAAACGCATCACACGGTATAGCTGACTTATATAAAATCCTGAAACCAAATTTCAGAAATCCTTGTATTGTAGTTCCTGAGAAAAATGTGACGAAAATTTTCAACTTGGCTATCATGTGTAAAATCATACAAGTGTTCGGTAAACAGGAAGTTGTCGAGTGATGAATCTGAAAACGCATCAAACAGTATAGCTGACTTATATAAATCCTGAAACCAAATTTCAGAAATCCTTGTATTGTAGTTCCTGAGAAAAATGTGACGAAAATTTTCAACTTGGCTATCATGTGTAAAATCAGACAAGTGTTCGGTAAACAGGAAGTTGTCAAGTGATGAATCTGAAAACGCATCACACGGTATGGCTGACATATATAAATGTTGATACCAAATTACAGAAAGGGTGGATGTGTAGTTCCTGAGAAAAATGTGACGAAAGTTTCATGGGACGGACTGACTGACGGACAGACGGACTGACAGACAGAGGTAAAACAGTATACCCCCCCCTTTTTTAAAGCGGGGGTATAATTATAATGGACGAATAACATTTCAATATTTGCTGAATCAATATACCTAAATCTGTATCCCCACTTTCTATAGCTTTTGATAATGCTATTTGATCTATCAATAATATACCTAAATCTGTATCCCCACTTTCTATAGCTTTTGATAAAGCTTTTTGATCTATCAATATACCTAAATCTGTATCCCCACTTTCTATAGCTTTTGATAATGCTATTGATCTATCAATATACCTAAATCTGTATCCCCACTTTCTATAGCTTTTGATAATGCTATTTGATCTATTAATATACCTAAATCTGTATCCCCACTTTCTATAGCTTTTGATAAAGCTTTTTGATCTATCAATATACCTAAATCTGTATCCCCACTTTCTATAGCTTTTGATAAAGCTTTTTGATCTATCGATATACCTAAATCTGTATCCCCACTTTCTATAGCTTTTGATAAAGCTATTTGATTTATCAATATACCTATTTCTGTATCCCCACTTTCTATAGCTTTTGATAAAGCTATTTGATCTATCAATATACCTAAATCTGTATCCCCACTTTCTATAGCTTTTGATAAAGCTTTTTGATCTATCAATATACCTAAATCTGTATCCCCACTTTCTATAGCTTTTGATAATGCTATTGATCTATCAATATACCTAAATCTGTATCCCCACTTTCTATAGCTTTTGATAATGCTATTGATCTATCAATATACCTAAATCTGTATCCCCACTTTCTATAGCTTTTGATAATGCTATTGATCTATCAATATACCTAAATCTGTATCCCCACTTTCTATAGCTTTTGATAATGCTATTGATCTATCAATATACCTAAATCTGTATCCCCACTTTCTATAGCTTTTGATAATGCTATTGATCTATCAATATACCTAAATCTGTATCCCCACTTTCTATAGCTTTAGATAATGCTATTTGCTGAATCAATATACCTAAATCTGTATCCCCACTTTCTATAGCTTTTGATAATGCTATTTGATCTAACAATATACCTAAATCTGTATCCCCACTTTCTATAGCTTTTGATAATGCTATTTGATCTAACTATATACCTAAATCTGTATCCCCACTTTCTATAGCTTTTGATAATGCTATTTGATCTAACAATATACCTAAATCTGTATCCCCACTTTCTATAGCTTTTGATAATGCTATTTGATCTAACTATATACCTAAATCTGTATCCCCACTTTCTATAGCTTTTGATAATGCTATTGATCTATCAATATACCTAAATCTGTATCCCCACTTTCTATAGCTTTTGATAATGCTATTGATCTATCAATATACCTAAATCTGTATCCCCACTTTCTATAGCTTTTGATAATGCCATTGATCTATCAATATACCTAAATCTGTATCCCCACTTTCTATAGCTTTAGATAATGCTATTTGCTGAATCAATATACCTAAATCTGTATCCCCACTTTCTATAGCTTTTGATAATGCTATTTGATCTAACAATATACCTAAATCTGTATCCCCACTTTCTATAGCTTTTGATAATGCTATTTGATCTAACTATATACCTAAATCTGTATCCCCACTTTCTATAGCTTTTGATAATGCTATTTGATCTAACAATATACCTAAATCTGTATCCCCACTTTCTATAGCTTTTGATAATGCTATTTGATCTAACTATATACCTAAATCTGTATCCCCACTTTCTATAGCTTTTGATAATGCTATTTGATCTATCAATTTACCTAAATCTGTATACCCACTTTCTACAGCTTTAGATAATGCTATTTGATCTATCTATATACCTAAATCTGTATCCCCACTTTTTATAGCTTTTGGTAATGCTATTTGATCTATCAATTTACCTAAATCTGTATCCCCACTTGCTATAGCTTTAGATAATGCTATTTGATCTAACTATATACCTAAATCTGTATCCCCACTTTTTATAGCTTTTGATAATGCTATTTGATCTATCAATTTACCTAAATCTGTATCCCCACTTTCTATAGCTTTAGATAATGCTATTTTATCTAACTATATACCTAAATCTGTATCCCCACTTTCTATAGCTTTTAATAATGCTATTTGATCTATCAATATACCTAAATCTGTATCCCCACTTTCTATAGCTTTTGATAATGCTATTTGATCTAACTATATACCTAAATCTGTATCCCCACTTTCTATAGCTTTAGATAATGCTATTTGATCTATCAATTTACCTAAATCTGTATCCCCACTTTCTATAGCTTTTGATAATGCTATTTGATCTATCAATTTACCTAAATCTGTATCCCCACTTTCTATAGCTTTTGATAATGCTATTTGATCTTTATGCATCTTCATCAGTAGTGGAACTTGATGGGCAGCTCTTGGTTCATAATCTAACAACTGAAAATACAATGATATGTCGAAATGTCAAAAAGCATAGAAAGTTTGTGTGTCAAATACATGTAATCACTTACTAAGTTGTCCTCAATGCTGGACTAGTGTTGTATATTGTTAACAGCAGAAAGTTCAATTTGTTGTTGAATAAAAAATTTTAAAAAAAAGTTGTCCTCAATGCTTGTTTGTATTTAATTGGCATTTTCTACATATTTGTGCAAATTTGGTAAATGGGAAATCTTGGAAAAATATGGTAATATATCAGGTTATGTTTAATTGAAGTAGTATTTATAAAGCTTGTGGTAGCATCTGGATGCTTAGTGGCTACAAAGGCTATAGCTGATTCACTTAGGACAATCCTAGCGTCTTGACCGTCCCGTCCTGGTAAACAGTTCTGAGCCTGGCTCATGGGACAACAATAACTACATACACTATAGTGTTATAGCTAGAACACTTCCATATTTCAATTCTGCTTATTTTTCACCATTTCAATCTTTTTGAAACCTTATTTATTTTATAAAAGTACCTACTCTAATGGCTAGTTCTTCTCTGCCACATTCCAGAGCTTCATTAGCTACTTCTGAGTAAGAGACACCTGGTGTATCACCAAGTTTTTGGGCAATCGCTCGCGCAATGACTTCATCATCTTGATTCTTCTGCTTAACCTATTCAAAGAATCAACAAATGAGCTGGGTCGGATAGAAACTGTTGAAAATTGATGCCATTTACATGATATAAAACCATATACAAAACATACCACTTATCAGCTTTTATTTCGTATTTTAATTTTCCAAAATTAATCAAAGTCTTATCAATGTACATGTATATATGCTCTTGTATATGGTCGATTTCTGTCTGACGCAGATCATATAATGTGTACAAAATATGCATTATCACTTCTTTTTAATTCTTAGCATATTGTCCAGACAAAGAGTTTGGTCCAAATAAATTAACTTCCACGTTTTGATATTGGCTTAAAATTAACATAGAACATCATTTAAATGTGTTAATAAGGACATCAAACTGTTGGTTTAGAAAGTGACTCTTTTAATAACCTACCATGTTGAATCTTTATTGTTCACTAATTTTCATGGTTAGAGGTGAATAATGAATTGAAGTGTTAAACAAAATTTCCTTCATGATTGTTTGCAGAATTTGACCCCCCAAAAAATCAAGCCTCCACCAAAAATCTATAAATCCAGGAGAATAAACTGTTGAATAAACAAATAGTCAATAAATTAAAAAGAAAAGACATTTTAGTGTTACAATTTTTCATTTCATTCTGTGAAAACCTGAATTCCTAAACATTGAAGTCTACAAAACATTTTCCACTATAACAGTTGATTGTATAATGTGTTGATATATTGAGTACCTTATAACATGCCCAATGGGCCAGTATTCTAGAACTTCCTTCAGCTTCTGGTATCTTCAAATATTGACTTATTTTGATAGCATATGCAAAGAATTTCCTCAGTACTAGTCTATCTATCAAAACAGTTGTTGTTAATTTTTCTAATCTGGATAATTTGTTAAGAAAATACAATCTTAATACTGGTTATATCTATTTCTTTACTAAATTTGATTTAAATTCTCTCGTTTTCTCAAAATAGTTTTATTTCTGAAATCTAATTCAACTGTTTAAAACTACGGGTTAAATCATAAGCAGCTTAAGTTAAACCTAATTTGTTATGATATGAAACCCTTCTAAATGATACAATGTTTTTGTTATGATCTGAAACCCTTCTAAATGATACAATGTTTTTGTTATGATCTGAAACCCTTCTAAATGAAACAATGTTTTTGTTATGATCTGAAACCCTTCTAAATGAAACTATGTTTTTGCAGCATGATTTATAATAAAAATTTCTTGCTAAGCAAATTACCAAAAAATATTTTCATTTTATCAGATATAAATATAAGCATTGTCTGACATCCACATCATTTAGACTCTATTGGATAGTTGTCTCAATGGCAATTAAACAACATCTCCTTGTATCAAGTTTTTTAGTAAAAGCAGAAGTTTAATGACAACTTGATGTTTATCACTGCTTCAAAGATAAGTGACAACAGAATCTATTTATAACAGGATACTGTGTATATGTCAATGGTATTCCAATGGCATGATTCCTGACTTGGTTAAGTACTCGTAACATCTGACACATGTCAACAAAGGCTTGTGGATTATAATCTGTTAAGAAACATTTTCCAAAGGAAGCAGCCTGAAATACACAACATAAAAAAATCCAATAAGTGCTTTCTTTTTCTTTGAAACAATAATGTTTGAAAGCTCTGGTATTTCATAGTGTGAGCTATAATACAGACTCTATTTTAGTAAATAAATATCTAGTATTATTTAACCAGAATCCTCATTGTAATAATGAAGTCAAGTTCAAGTTGTGATGAGTAGTTCAGAAGGTCTCCTTATAAATTTGGCTATTCTAAGTGAATTTGGGAATAAGACATACATGTGTTTGCCACTACTATTGCCTTTATTGTTGTTATTTACATCAGAGAGTATCACAAGTTAAAGCCCTGCCTTATGCAACTGAAAGGAGCAATAACTCCATCAACAACAGAACAAAACATAAGTCCAAGCAAATTTCATAAATTATTATGAACCAATATGGCAAAATTCTGGAGCAACTTCTTTGTGCATAATTCAATTAATTTAGACAAGTAAAAATTTAAAGAATTTCCTTAGTCTAAATGTAGTAAGTTAAGCACACAAAAAAATCATATGGAAAGATAGACACACTTGATCTGGAAATAATTTTTTATATGAATCATATTTACTTATCTACTATATATGTAGCATATTAATCTATTGTAATAAAAATTCATAATATCTAATAAAATTTGTAGATTTAGCTTACAAAGTCCTTATATTTTTATAAAGTAACATTCGTTTATAGTGGAAAAATTGTTTTAACGTTAAATAAGCTACAATTAAAAATTGCTTGCTAGTCCCACTCTGTGATTAATATTAGATAAATCTGGTTAATTTCCCAATCAATCTGTTATGAAGGGGAGATAAATATTTCAACTTTCATTTATAGTCTTTTTCAAAAATGATGAACGGTTCTTTATATTGGTATGTAATCATTTTAAACGTTTCAAATTTATGAAATTATATTCGTACATCAATGTTTTTAATACACCAATAACAAAAACTTAGATATATTGAATTGATACATTTTGTAATTATTCAAAATTATATCAAAAACCTATACTTAATAATTATAAAATAATGAACCTGTTAAAGGGAGACAATACTTGCAAAACTTTTTTTTTCGAATCAGCACATAATACAAAGGAATGTCACTCTTGCATACAAATGGCACATCAATATAATTAATTAATCGTGCATTCTTGCTCCACCTTCAATGAAGATTCTAAATTATAAATATAACCAAAAGTTGTTAATCTATAGGATAGTGAAGACTAATGAAAGTTAACCCACTGTAAATATTTCTTTGAAATTTTTTTAAACTTCCTCAGAAAAATGCTCGGGCCACTTGACTTAATTGCATGTCTTCTCTATACCTATGTATATGGTTTATTGAGAATAAAGATATATATATATATAGAACTTTCATAGCTCATAATTAACGTTTTTACACAATATTTTAATAAAGTAGTTAAAGATTATTTGCTTCTTAAAGTGTAAGACGCAATAAAAATCATATGCTTTCATCATCTTACCCAAATACAGATTTAATTAAGTCCTGAACATTTCGACATTTGTTTGTTTATTTTTACCAATACCGGTTTGTAGACAAATCACAAGTACATGTAAAGATCTGACTAAATACCTATATCCCGATATCGTCTGCAGGTAAATATGTTAATATATGTTATATGCTATATGTTATATAATAAACCATTCAATATCAACAGCACAAAAAGGTCTACAATAAGAGCAATCTTTATGAAGTCCAAGTGCCATAATTCTATTCCTTTAAAGTGTAACAACTGGAGAAAATGCAAAGAACATGATTGTAACTCGTTATTATTCAACTGCATATATCTAAACTTACACATATGATGATAAGAGCTTTGACAAATAAATATTTTGAAAATATGATATGGAGCTAGTGACAAAAACTATATGCTCCAAATACAGCACAAAAAGGTCTGCAATAAGAGCAATCTTCATGAAGTCCAAGTGCCATAATTCTTTTAAAAGTGTAACAACTGGAGAAAAATGCAAAGAACATGAGTGTAACTCGTTATTATTTAACTGCATACATTTAAACTTACACATATGATGATAAGAGCTTTGACAAATAAATAAAAATATGGCGCGAGTGACATAACAGTAAAACAACTTTTTAAGTGGATATATATATTGTTACCCTTAGTAACTGTTTCTGTTTTGTTGGTTCTAATTCATGACCTGATGCCTGGATACATTGGTCTACAGCGATATCTAGTTTGTCTTTGATCATTCTGACATACTCATCTGCTTTCTGACTTCCTTTCTGAAAAACAAATTAAATCAATAAGATAGAAGTTGTTACTTGTTTGATGACCAGTGACACATAATTCATAAAAGTTTAGGGTCAGATCAAATTTACGATTTAAAATACAATAGGCAGGTGATGCAAAGTAAGTTGATAGGAATGAAAGGGAGGAACTTATGACTACAATTGGTAATTTAGGGCATCCCTTTGAAAGTTGTTGCATTGTTACATGGATTCTAAAATATGCAGAGTTTGGCAAGGCATCATATTTATCATCCCCATTTCAATTATATTTTCATCCTGCACAGCCATTGGGGTTATGGAATTTGAGATTACTTGGCCATTTTTATAGTAATTATTTGATTACCAAACCAAATATTTCATGATTATTTGATAATTTGATTATCTAGAACTGTATTTTTGATTATTTGATTTAACTTGTTTAAAAAATAATAAATGGTTTTGTGATTAAATTGGGAAAAAAATTGTGATAATGTGATTACTTGGGACACCCCAATGAGGGGCCTCACATATATTATATAGTATACAATTTTATACTATATAGTTATACCATAAATTCTCTGTTAGCTTCATACAACATGGCACCTGGTTCCATAGATCCTATCTTAAATATTTTCTCTGTTACATCTGAAATAATTATATAAGATATTTTTACATTATGACAGTATACTGTGAATTCATTCATTTTCATTTGTATAAATTTAGGTTTAATTAAATTTTTGTGGAAACTTAATTATTTGTTTTCACAAATTCTGCATTAAGTATATATCGCATGTAATAATAAGAAGATACAGTATAATTGATAATTATGAGACAACTCTTCACCAGAGACTAAATGACATAAAGGTCACTGTGGGTTGTAATTCATGTATCAAGTTTACCTATGAACTATACATTCAGAACAATGGACTGAAATGCCAGATTATGTATTGCAGTTTCAGGAAGTACTGCATACTCATAAATGTAAGGCTATCAACATTTGAAATATGAAACCCATCTACATCTACAGACTGGTTGGAGTGGTTACTGTTCCAGCTTACACCATTGGTGACACAGGTAATAATAAACAGCTGTACCATGAGCGCATGATACACCTGTCATCTTGTGTGTAAATATTATGCAATAATCATAGATAGTTTCTGACATACAGTGCAACATGTGCCCCCCCTTTTTTTTACAAAAAAACTCAATAACTCTAAAATAAAATTTTGAATCAACACCAAAAATTATACAGATCTTTAGATTAGTATAACTAACAAGTGTGTAAAGTTTTAAGCAATAATTATAAATTGTTTTTGAGATACGGCGCGACATGTGAAATCCCCCCTTTTTTTTTTTACAAAAAACTTAATTTCTCTAAAAAATAAATTTTGAATCAAATAAAAAAATACAGATCTTTAGATTAATATTACTAAGAAGTGTGTAAAGTTTTAAGCAAAAATCATAAATCCTCTTTAAGATAGGGCGCAACATGTGAAAACCCCCTCCCCCCTTTTTTTTTATAAAATATTTAAAAACTCAAAAATTAAATTTTGAATCATCACCAAAAAGTATACTGATCTTTAGATTAATATATTAACTAAGAAGTGTGTAAAGTTTTAAGCAATTATCATAAATCGTTTTTGAGATACTGCGCAACATGTTAAAAAACACACCCCAGTTTTAGTTACCAAGTCCTGTAACTCAAAAAGTTTTAATCTTATTTTCACCAAAAAGTATAGATTGTTTGACAATCATAAGAAACAACTGAATTAAGTTTCATGAAATTTGGATAAGTCGTTCTCAAGTTATGGTGCGACATGTTTACGCCGGACAGACGGCGGACATTTGTATATCATAATAATCCAGTCAAAATTTTGAAGGGCATTTAAAAAAACTAGCAAATTTTTCAGAATTTTTGTTATTTTTGAAGACTTATTCAAGTCTATTAGTTACATGTGTCAGAAGAGTGCTATTAATAACTGCATTGTTTAATATATTTCTTAATTTAAAAAAAAAGATTTTAAAAGTTTAATAAATTTTACCTGGAACTTTATGTAAAAACTCATGCTGATAATTTTGTATAATGCGAAGTCCATCATCCTCTTGTGTTAGGTGGACAGGGGAATCAAACTGAAATCTAAAACAAAGTTAAATTAGATCAAGAGGCATGCATGTCACCCTCAACCATTACCCCACTTCTAATTTAAAATATCAGAAAACAGTAAGAAATCTGACAAATCCTCAAAAAGCATTACATAACAATTTTCAATTTACTTACTTGATCCAATCTTTATCTGGTCCCACCACCAACATGATTTTATCCCACATTGCTACAACAGCTCCACTGCCACACCTTCAACCAAAACAGCAATTATCACTTATACGATCAACAAGAAAAATCTAAAGGAATCTACCATTGGAATTAAGTTACAAAAAGGATTGGACCACCACCCATAGTTTAGATATATAAGTGTCTTCCCTTGGTACCGCATATGTTTTTTATGAAACACCATTAGAAGAAAAAGATGAGTTTATTAAAAAAGCATTTAGTTAACAGGAAAATATATCATATCCTAAAGATCAGTTTCTATACATTTTAAAAACCTTTTCTTAGTTATCAATTCATTAATTTACATATGCATGAAGTGCATAAATTATTTCATCAAAAGCTTCAATTATTTGACTGTCCTTGTATCCACGGTTACAATACTTCAAATCACATCTAGTATTTGAGATAACAAACATTGCATTTATATAAACAGTATTTACCATGCTAATTGTTGTGGACACTGTGGTGACTTTGTATTAAATTCACAATAACATTTCTGTAAAAAATAAGCATTTAAATTATCTCAAATATGTAAATACTGAACTTAGTTAATAGCATTATTTCAGGCAGCTCAATATCAAAAGATTTGTCAATGTCTGTTGGAAACCTTTCGTTAATGATTAAAAAAACGAAGTTTTGTCAAATTAAGCATACCCTAATCATAATTCAAAGTATCAGAAAACATGAAGTAGGTGTCTGACAGATTAGAAAAAAGAAACTCATGTTACAACTCATCATTGTTTAAATCTGCTGACCAAATATAAAGGCATTCTGTTCAGTTGTTTCTGTGACAAGTGTGATGTAAATATTTGTTGGTATTTACCTGTAAATCTGAGGAGCCAATCCAGATTACACCTGAATCAGTAAACATGGCCAGGTATTTATTACTGTAAGAAACTGACATCATTACATATTCATTAACCTCTGCTGAAATCTGGGGACTCTGTAAATTGGAAGGTTCTGCACATTAGTAATACAATGTAATTACGTCAGACATGTAAACATTTAAATAACATTTGATTTGATGTGTGTAAGTTCTCAGAAAAATGTTCTAGGCTAAGAATTCTTACAAAAATGGCTGTATCTCATCTTTACAAATTTCTTTTATAAAAAATAAAAGTAAAAGCTCAATTCACTTATAGTGTATTGGAAATCACAGATCTTAGGAAACATACCATTATATGCTTCCAATATGTTTTACCATAATTTCAGTTAAAACTAGAGGCTCTCAAGAGCCTGTATCTCTCACCTGACTCTACTTTGTTTTTTGAAATCATATAAAAACAGATAAAATTTGGCTACAAAGTAACAAAACTTGGTCAGCATCTCATAAGGAACATTCATGCCATGTTTGGTTTCATTCCATTCTGCGGTTCTCTAGAGAAGTCATTTGTATGCATTTCCCATAAGGGCCTATGTTAAACTAAGTCCCCCGTTGGCGGCCATCTTGGATGATGAATCAGCTACAAAGTAACAACACTTGGTCATCACCTCATAAGGAACATTCATGCCATGTTTGGTTTCATTCCATTCTGTGGTTCTCTAGAGAAGTCATTTGTATGAATTTCCCATAAGGGCCTATGTTAAACTAAGTCCCCCGCTGGCGGCCATCTTGGATGATGGAACGGCTACAAAGTAACAACACTTGGTCATCACCTCATAAGGAACATGCATGCCATGTTTGGTTTCATTCCATTCTGTGGTTCTCTAGAAGAAGTTATTTGTATGCATATCCCATAGGGTCCTATGTTAAACTAAGTCCCCCACTGGCGGCCATCTTGGATGATGAATCAGCTACAAAGTAACAACACTTGGTCAGCACCTCATAAGGAACATTCATGCCATGTTTTGTTTCATTCCATTCAGTGGTTCTCTAGAAGAAGTCATTTGTATGCATTTCCTATAGGGTCCTATGTTAAACTAAGTCCCCCCGCTGGTGGCCATCTTGGATGACAGATCGGCTACAAAGTAACAACACTTGGTCAGCAACTCATAAGGAACATTCATGCCATGTTTGGTTTCATTCCATTCAGTGGTTCTCTATAAGAAGTTCAAAATGTAAAAAGTTAACGACGACGACGACGGATGACGACGGACGCCAAGTGATGAGAAAAGCTCACTTGGCCCTTCGGGCCAGGTGAGCTAAAAAATGGGGAATAAAGCAAAGAAGGAATAAAGGTATACGTCATCTACCTGATACTGGAACTGTCCACCATGATCAATTAAATAGAGTTCTTTCCCTTTAGCTACAAGTGCTCGGGACTGACGATCTAAGTTAATAATGGTCCAGCTACTAGGTTCTGTCTGCAATCCTGAAATATTCACATTAGAAATACATTTTATATCAACTATTGTCTAATGCACACATCAATAATTTGTTGTTCAAAATTTCAAAACCTACCATAAAAAGTATTGAGGAACATGCCATTATAATTCATGGAGAACAAAAGTTAACTGACCATGTTTTTGTTGATAGCAACAGTGTCTAACTTTCAATCAGCAGTCATGTTACTAGTCTAATTAAATGAGATTACAACCTAAAACAAGGCCTTATTCCAACTTTTGTATTGTGCAGAAATACATTTATATAAAAACTCATTAACCATAGGCAGTTACAAACATTTCATGCTCATGCTTATCAATGATCTTAAAACAAAGTTTTATTGATTGAGAAAAAGATATTTTTTTTATATCTATTTTTTCTAGTTTTGCCAAAGTCTGCATACAAATCTTTTGAAAGTTTGGACTTCATTAATGAACATTTAAATTTTTGGTTCACCCTAATACACCACAAATAATTAAAAAATGAACAGTACTTACCTGGAACTTCTGCCAATCGTCGTATCCTAGGATCATCCACACTGTTGATTATAAATATTCTAAATGTACTGGTTAGAATGGCTATCCCAGTTCCTTGGAAACTATTAAAAATCTGACAGTCTATCACCTTCACATCTTTGGCTTCCTTAAACACAAGTATACAAGAAGGTAGAATATTGACTGATTGGTGATTAATGTCCACTTACATATATCAAACGCATAATTAATTTCTATAAATACTGTAAATTTCTGGTAGATTGAATTTGAATGAGACTATTTTGTGGAAAAAAGAGGAGCACAAACAATACTGATGATAAATCTAAAGTGCTAGTGAGCAGCTACATCTGGAAAGGAGAAATATCAATAGTACAAGGATTGGTACATGTATATCTTATACCCTTAAACTTAGGAAGCAATATTGCTAAATCAAAGAGCTGAAGAGCTCTGAGGGAAAAGACAGCCATTGTTTCAATTTTTAGGGGTGTATCTTTTGATAGTCTACATACAAAAAATGAACAAAAGAACAGCTAGAACATATAGAAAGGCTGACAATAATGAAACTAATTGTTGTTTATTGTTATTTCATTTCCTTAGTCAAGAATTCATCATACAGAAAATTTGGACCAATGAGATCTGCACCTTCTAAATCAAAACATTTGATTAAAGTTGGGAGTTAATTATCTAAAATTCAATTGAATTTAACAACTACTACAATGTATTTTAGAATTTTAATTATGTACAACTGAAGGGCAGGCTAAGACCTTTCTCAATTTTTTGTGACAGTATTCTCAAGAAAGTGAGGACTGAAAAATCTATTCAGTTTTAATTTTCCATTGATAAAATTCCCAGTTACAACTCTCATCACAGGGATACATGTACTTATAAAATCAAATATGATTGATATAAGCTGTGTAAAGTTTGTTTCCAGATCCCACATTTTGATATACTTGTAAAATTCATGAATAAATAGCTTTAAACTAGAAAAAGCAATATTTAAAGAAAAAATGACAAAAAAAATGACCACTACAATAATTATGTTGGTACGCAAAATTATTTTTTAATTGATGACTACTTATCATATATATACTTAATGTGACATTTTTAGTGTTTAGATACATTAACTTTCATTTTAGTGGGTAATTACTCATCAATTGAGGTGATCCTTAATTGGAGAAAGATTCTAAAAACATAACTTTACAGAAAGAATGAAAACTGTAGTTGCTCTCCCCAATCTCAATAGGTATAAACTACAAAAAGCAACATTTTTTTTTTTTTATTTTTTTTTAACCATTTCAATAATTATGTTGGTACACACATTTTTTTTATATAGAAGACTACTTATCATATACTAAATGTCACATTTTAAGTGTTCAGAAACATTTACTTTGATTTTAGTGTACATGTACTCATCAATTGAGGTGCTTCTGAATTGGAGGAAGATTCTAAAAACAGAACTTTACAGAAACAATGAAAACTGACGTTTCTCTCCCCAATCTCATGTATCCCCATTGACATTGTTTACCGCGAAAGTTGACCTACAAATTATCTGATTATAGCCTCAGATTAAAGCATTGCATGTTGGTGTGTGAATCATCTACACTACAGCAAACATCATTAGGTTTACATTTAACAAATACGGATTTTTAATTAGTATACAAATACTGTGAATGATTTTTATAATGAATAAAGGATATCCCTGTGTAGTGTGGCATTCCAACAATGATGTCACTAGGTTAGATATATTTAGAATATTTCGTAATACTGATTTTTCCGGACTGTAAAAGAAACGTATATAGTGTAAGGGAAAGCTCAATATACGATAATTTCACGAGAAACAGAAGGGAAATGTGTAAAAAATGTGTTTAAAGTCAATCTGTTCTCCTTGTAATCAATTTCAGTATGACATTTTGAGGGGGTTTCCAAACTATCAAAACAAAATGATTGACGTGAGGGAATGATACTCTGGCCAACCCCATTAGGGAAGCCGTCTTTCCCCAAAAAGTAAGGAAGCAATATATCTAGTTGAGAAATCTGCAAATTCAATAAAGACAAATACTTGAGCTCATGATAAGGTACAGAAAACCTCAAAATAACACTAAGATCAAATATTAATATTGCAGATGCACAAACTCATCACAGAGAAAAATGTCATATTGGACTTCTGTCATGCTGTTTTCAAGGAGTTTCAGATTAGCAAACTGATATAAAAGTTAGTAAAATTAAGTTAATTAACTACCTGTCCCAATCCAAATGTTCTTTTGAAATTTAGGAAGAAGTCATAGACTAAGACAACACCATCATCCTGTACACAGAGCAGATCTTCTGTAACTGTCCAGCCCATCTTCACTATCTGTCCACTGTTCCACTGTAATAACAAGGATATAGATAAATATAGGATACAGGTATAAATATAAGGAGATGTGGTATCTAGACTAAGACAACACCATCATCCTGTACACAGAGCAGATCTTCTGTAACTGTCCACTGTTCCACTGTAATAACAAGGGCAAAGTTAAATATAGGATACAGGTATAAATATAAGAAGGAGTGTTATGCTTGCCAATGAGACAATTATCAAAACAGCCCAAAAAGAACAAAGATGTACACAATTACAAGTCACAACATACATGACATAGGGTTTGTTAAATACAAAAAAAGTATTACAAGTTAAATACACATTTACTACAATGGCCAAATACTTTAGCTGCTTTGATTTATGAATAGGTGCAAATCTTTAAAATGATTTTCCCCCCAACTCTATGAGAAAACAATAAGCTAAGATGAAGGAGAATAAACAAACAGAATTGTAGTCATGTTGATGTCAGGGTTTTTACTAGGGATTTGTTACAGCAAGTTCACGGATTCACCATTGTTTGCCCTGGTGATATAAAAAGAGCAAAGCTTAATAATATTTTAACTCTTTCCACCATTTTGTAAAAGTTTCTTAAAAAAAAGATTGGTCATATATTTCTGCATTGTAATTGAAATAGATACTAACCCTCATTTGTCCTATCTGATAGCCAGCTGCTGTATATGTTGTGATAACTGGCTTAGTGCTGACCTGTACCCTAGCTGTTTGTGCATCATCTCGTAACAATGCTATAAACAAATGCATAACTATCAGAACTTCAGATAAAGCTACAGGTATCAACATGATTGAAAATATACAGAAAACCCCAACCATTAGATTACTGGACAGAAAACCCCAACCATTAGATTACTGGACAGAAAACCCCAACCATTAGATTACTGGACAGAAAACCCCAACCATTAGATTACTGGACAGAAAACCCCAACCATTAGATTACTGGACAGAAAACCCCAACCATTAGATTACTGGACAGAAAACCCCAACCATTAGATTACTGGACAGAAAACCCCAACCATTAGATTACTGGACAGAAAACCCCAACCATTAGATTACTGGACAGAAAACCCCAACCATTAGATTACTGGACAGAAAACCCCAACCATTAGATTACTGGACAGAAAACCCCAACCATTAGATTACTGGACAGAAAACCCCAACCATTAGATTACTGGACAGAAAACCCCAATCATTAGATTTCTGCTGCTTAAAAAATTTGAGGTTTAGTTAATTTTATAACTCCACTTATTGCAAATGTAATGTGTTTCCACAAAAGTTTCAAACTAATTCTTCAAACTCATCACTACATCAGCTAGCTCAAAAAATTCTAGTCCATTGCTAATATAGTGTCAACCATTGGGTTTATGGACTAGTGTTACGTAAATTTATGGTGATTTACTTTATTGTTGAATTCAGTGAAAGTAATAAACCAGACATGGAGAATGGGAATGTGACTAAGGCAAACTTAAACTTAGTATGGTCAAATGGGTGACAAAACTATTCCATATATCATGTACATGTGTATTAGACAACCAAATCATAATGGAATCTGTAAAACATCTAAATAAATTACCTCAACATTACCCATTAACAATGTGTGGGTCAATAGATTCTAAACTGTAGAAATGGATTATGAAATATTCTTACAGGATTTTTTATTTACTTACCAATTGGGCCACCATACTGACATGATGCCACGGCTACAAACTTATTGAGATCTACTATGTCAGCCCATCCCATAGAATACAGCTCAGTCTTTCTGAAAATAAATATTAATATAATTTAACTGTCTGTTGTAAACAAATTTCTGCTTCATAGTTTTGACACTGTCTGGTGAGTGTCTCTATTATCATGATAATGCAAAAGCAGGAATCCAGTAAAAAAGAATACACATTTGTAACTTATACTACGAGATGTAATATTGCTGAGGAGGAGGGTTACATTTTTTCAAAGCATGTAACCTTAAACATGTTAAACAGACATATATTTTTTGTTTGGCCTTTTGAATTTCAAACAAAAAAGAGACGTAGCTAAGCTCTATTGAAAATGTGCTATGCCTACGGCCTCTGTTGGAGTGTTGCTCTAATACACTTATACTATAGTTTTACATGTAGCTATTGGCATTGCCGGCTGACCTGAGAATCTGTCCTGCTTGAACTATTGACGTTATACAACAATCATTTTTCTATTGTGGCATCAGATATTTTGTATTATGTTGTAAAAAAATTACGAGAACCTGTGTGATGTCAATAAATGGCTGTCAAATAGCGATAAGGTGTATGTGTACTTAAGGTTCATCATAACCTTGTGGCTAAAATGGCCGTATTTACACCCCAAATTTTACTCTGAGTACAGACTAACCTATACACCTGCAACAGTTTTAAGGGATGGCAGGAACTAGATATATAAATTTTAAATGCAATTTATGTTTCAGAAAATTATAAACTTTTCTAGATTTTGCTATCCATTTTTTTTCGTTCCTGCAGAAGGTGCAAAAATTAACTAAGTAGTGAAAACGATTGAGAAGCTCCCCTCATATAATCAATGTTGTGAGTAGTATTGATTTAAATGGACAATAGATGGACAATAGACACCTGTAAACAATAGGTGATTTAACAGGTTTAAACTGTGTAACTGAGCGGACCGTATCAAATGAAACTCGGGTGTTTGTTTATTTTGCTATCTTCTGCAGACTGGAAAAAAATGAACATCAAAATCCAGGTAAGTTTTTAATTTTCTGAAACGTAGACTTCATATAACTTTTATATATCTAGTTCCTGCCATGCCTTAAAACTTTCCTGGATGTTCCAGTTTGTCTGTACTCATAGTAATTTTGGAGGTGTAAACACGGCCATATTTTTCAATTCCTTATGATGAACCTTAAAGTAATAACTTAGGAAATTGTTTCCTCAAATAATAAGCCAAATTATACTTCATTCTTTAGAACAGTTTAAATTTAAATCAAACAATATAAGAATAACCTTAAGTAAACGTCCCCAAGAGGGTTCCAGTCGGCTGTTGCCATTAAGGAAGAACCCTTTGACACTTGCTAAATATGTTTTCTTCTGCTTTCTCCAACCGCCCCTTGCATCAATGTAAATAAGTATTAAAATACCAAAAACAATTTCGGGTGAGGAGAAGGGCTGTTCTGTCCTGTACTGTACAGGTGTTTTCCTCCGTTATATATCGGTGCACACCCACGTGGGATATAGCTTTTATGCTTAATCAAATGTTTACAAGGATATTTACAAAGTGTTGAAGGTGGTGATGGGGCTCGCGGGTATAAATGACATTTTTTTTTCTTATATAGGATTTCGCTATATTTTTTCATAAATGAACTTTATCATATTCTTAATTGAAAAATGAAATAAAAAATGGGGTCACCGTTCATTTAAGCTCACAATCTGCCTCCGAAAGAAGCATACATTTTTTTATAATGTCCTTTTTTTTTCTGTTGAACTAATCATAAGGAGAAATAGAGGTAATATCAAAATAAAAAAAAATACTAAATTACAGAAATCGCATAAATTTTACAATTATTTAGTTATGTACAGCGTATTTGAAAACAATAATAAAAAATCATGTAGGTTACCGATTCGTTACAAAAGATATTTTCAATTTTAATGCAAAAAAGGCATTTTCGCACCAAAGGGAGATACTTTGGAGCTTTTTAAATGCTATAAACATTTTAAAAGTCATCTAAAGCCAAACAGAATCGATTTTTATGGTTGATTTTTGTACCATATCTTAAAGTAATAACTAATAGTGTAATAAATAAAATTTGTAATGAAAAAAAACAAATGTTTAATTTTTTGCGGAAATTTTTATACCGCGAGCCTCCTTAGAGGGGGGATAGGACCTTTATCGGGACTCCGGGATCGGGTGTTTTTAAGCTCGGGATTTCGGGATTGACCTTTTCGGGATCCGGGAATTCTTTTTTCGAATTTCGGGACCTCGGGATTCGTTTTTTTTTAGGCCCGGGATTTCGGGATTTCGTGTTTTTAAGCCCGGGATTTCGGGATCAGGACCCCTCCTACCCTCCCTCTCCTTAGGTTTAAAAAACTTTATATACAGGTGAAACTATGAATTTCAAAAACAAGTTTTTAAAATTATGTGCTATATACATCATTTAAAAATCTACCTTGGTTAAAATGATTTAGGATTATCATACTAACAGTTTTACCACATGTTTAATAAATTAAAAGATTTCAAAATATAAAAAAAAAAAGAAAAAAAAAGGAAATTGAAAACAAAATTCCGGTGCGTTTCTTATGCATTTGGTGACAGAAACTTTGAGAACATTTTTCTATTTCTATGAGGTCATCTGCTTTTAGATGAGATAATGTAAAGTAGATGTTGATAACTTTGAGTAGTCCATTATAATTTGAAGCACATCCTCCGGACCTCTTTATAATTAGCTCTATTACCTCCCCCTTTTAACACGGTTACAGATAGAAGTTTGTTCATCTGTTTTTGTCTAACACTCTCCAGACACTCACATTCCAGCAAAAATGAGTAATGACCTCTTCAGCTTTGGTACAGAGTTAACATGTTCCCTGATGTTGGATTTTTGATAAATTTTGCTGTAGTTGTCTGAAGCATATATGTTCTGGTTATTAGCCTACTTTTGACTTCTGCTTTTCGAATGTCATTCTGATTGTTTCTGACAGATTTCCAGATGTTATGGGTTTTCAGTAGGATTTTCTTGGAATGACAAGTATTTAATTGTTGTTTTTGTTCGGCATTCCTTTTTCAAAATGTTTGAATTGTATATATTAATGGCTCTTTTCGGCATTTTTTTTCCATTCGTATTTTGATGGCGGTTTTTCTATAATATCTTTTTGATTTGGAAAATTATATTTATTTAAGATTTTTTTTAATGTCTGAGATAGTTTGAAGGAGAATATACAGGACAGAGGATGCAGTCCTGTTGGGTAGACTAAGTAATTGTTTAAATATTTTTCTCTGAAGTTTTTCTAGCTCATACTAGTATGTCAGCTTTTGTGCAAATTCAGTGTACTTCCGTACCATAGAGATATCTTGGAACTACATGTTTTCCAGATTTTGCAGAGTACTAGCGGACACATTCCTGTACGTTTATGCAGGCCATCACAGGACAGATAAAACCAGTAATTTATTTTTCCACCTTTTCGTCTGTGACTTTTGTTTTAACCACCAAATTGTTGAAAATGAACACACCAATAATTGGTTTATAAATTACATTCACTGGTGACTTCAAGAACCCATTAATAGTTGTATGTAACTATTTTGTTATGTTGATTAATTTGATCTCTTTTCAGTTTATTATACTATATAATATATATAGATGATCATAGATATCAGAAGATGTGTTATGAGTGCCAATGAGACAACCCTCAAACCAAGTCACAATTTGTAATAGTAAACCATTAAAGGTCAAAGTACGGCCGAGCTTCAACACGGAGCCTTGGCTCATACCGTGCAGCAAGCTATAAAGGACCCCTTAATTGACTAGCGAAAACCACTCAAACGGGAAAACCAACGGTTGAATCTATATAAAAACCATGTTTTCCGCAGGGCGAAGCTTTATACGACAGCAGACGTCGAACCATGAACAGTTGGGGCAGGTATGGACACAACCTTCAAGCTTGATACAACTCTGAATTTGGATTGCGATCAAATTTTTGACATAAAACGAGTTTCTGACACAAAACAAATGTCAAGATCTGACACATCTATTGCGCAATATTGTGCAATTAAAGATTTCTCCTTTTAACTTTTTTTTTAAAAATATTGAATTTGAGAAATTTGGGAAAAAAATTGAAAACAACTACCACCCCCCTATTTTTTAGTTCAAAACCTAACATTTCTTTATACATAATATACAAGTAGTGTAAGGGAGGTTAATGCGAACATACCCAACATTGTATGTTAAATGTTTTAGAATTACCTCTCTAACACTGCTTTTAAATTGTCTTAATTGTCCATTGACCAGAAATACCTAGTTTTTCCCCTTTTTGAATTCCGAAACATATTGAGCCATAATTTACCAAAGTCAATACTAACCATCCCTTCGTGGTATGGAAACTTGTGCTTTAATTTCAGAGAGATTCATACACTTAAACATAAGTTATTGTTTGAAAAATACAAAATGATTATTTTGGGCCCCCTTTTTGGCCTCTAATTCCTAAACTATTGGGACCATACCCCCACCCCCAAAAAAAATCAATCCCAACCTTCCTTTATTGGTATTGAACCTTCTTGTGAAAATTTATAGAGATCCATGCATTCACTTAAACACAAGTTATTGTCTGTAAGCTAGAAAAATGCTTCTTTTTATCCCTTTTTTGGTCCCTTATTCCTCGGGAAAATTAACCCCAAACTGAAGCCCAGCCTTCCCTGTAACTTGAATATATGGTACACTTTCAGAGATATCCATACAGTTACACACAAGTTATTGTCTTGAAACTAGAAAATGCCGGTTTTTGGCCCCTTATTAGCCCTTAATTCCTTGACTGTTTGCCCAATAATCCCTTAACATAAATCCCAACCTTCAACTTATGGTAATAAACATTGTGGTACAATTTCAGAACAATTGAAAAACTAATACACAACTTTTTGTCCTGAAACTAGATAAATGCTGTTTTTGGCCCATTTGGGCCCCTAATTCCTAAACTTTTGGGACCATAACCCCCAAAATCAATCCCAAACTTCCTTTTGTGGTTATAAACATTGTGTTAAAATTTTATTGAAAAGTTATTATCCGGAAACAATCCGTCTTCGGACGACGCTGACGACGACGACGTGAGACCAATATACGACCAATTTTTTTTTTAATTTTTGCGGTCGTAAAAAAACAAGAAACGAGAATCACTTATGAACCGCATAAAAAAACGACAACTACTGAACACCAGATTCCTGATTTAAGACAGGCGCAAACAAATGCAGCGGGTTTAAACGCGTTAATAGGTACCAACCTTCATCCTTACATGTATACATGTGTCTCTAGAAATGGACAGTTCGCAAAAGGGAATCTAAAATGCTCTCTGTTGTCGACAATTTGTTTTAGTTTTTTTTAGTTCAAACGGCCCTTATTGTCATTGTCTAGATGTAAGTTAAACTATGATACAACTTTAACTGTATCAGAAAAAAGTTAAATCACAAAAATACTGAACTCCGAGGAAAATTCACAACGGAAAGTCCCTAATCAAATTGCAAAATTATAAGTACTCACACATCAAACGAATGGATAACAACTGTCATATTCCTGACTTGGTACAGGCATTTTCTTATGTAGAAAATGGTGGATTGAACCTGGTTTTATAGCGCCAAGACTCTCACTTGTACGACAGTCGCTTTAAATTTCATTATAATGACAACGATGAGTGAACAAAACAAACAGATGCAATAGGAAAAAATGTCCCAAATAGGGGTGCAAAAACAACACTCATCAGTGTTTACCTTTATTTCAAAATCGATGGAATACGGATGTGTTTAACTTAGCCACCACTTTGAATTATCAAGTAAGAGGACATTTTTAGGGAAACTTGAATTTTAACAATATTCTTTCTATTCTGCTCTGTATGTAATCTGCTTTATATACATAAAGGTATAAACCGACAAGAACAAATGCATAGTTTGTTCCCATAGGAATGCCGATTAAAAAAAACATATCCTCAAAACGTAACAAGTATTTTTTAATCAAGAAATCAATCATCTTGAAATGTCAAAAGTATGATTTATCAGTCCATAAAATAAATGTTGTCCATTCTTTAATGGTACAAAGTTTGGTCCATTCTTTCGATTTGTTTTTACATGCATTGAAAGTGCAAGGTTATAAAGTTCAAATTATTTATAGATACTATTGCAAGATGAAAGAGACTTAGATTGTATGTTTCCTAACAGGTCTTTGAAACTTTTTTTTTAGTATCCACATATACTGTCGTAACATAAAGTTACAGTTAGCTAAAAATGGGAGACAACTCTAGAGATAAGTTTTTCTTTTACGATTTTCGTTCAGTATAAGGTCAGCCTTACTTCAAATTAACTAATCATTAGTACGTTGATATTGAGGTAAAAAATCAAAGCATAAATGAAATAGTTCTTTCATCTATTTTGATATGTTATAAAGTATTTAAACAGACTCAGTTTTAAAAAAAAATCAAGAAATTGAACAATTTGAAAGTAAATAAACATCTGCCAGGACGAGGACGGTATATATAACTTATAATGTCTTAACTTTGAAATTTGTTTCATTTAGCAACATTCCAACAGCGCTTCCACTGCAATGGTTAATTTTTGTATTCTTGTTTTTCGCAACTAGTTTCAGAACTAGTTTCCTATCATGACTTCTTTAATAGATGGTTGTTGCTTACAAGGAATATTTAAACTAAGAGTTCCCAGTGGTAATGTTGATATCACCTTTTTCGAAAAATTTACGGATGACGTGCGAGTTGGTTGCTAATGTGCTTTGTCCATATAACGTTTTATTTGTGTTTCTTTGTTACATATTTGTTTGTTTTATAGGGATTACGATTATAACGCAATGTTGACTGCTGTACCACAATTGTTGACATTTTTACCTATTGTGTCTGTTTTTTTTATTCACACAACGTTGTCAGTACAATGGAATGTTATGCGACTGTCATGCAAGTAAGAGGTTTTGCTAGCTATAAACCCAGGTTTAATCCACCATTTCTACATATAAGAAAATGCCTGTACCACACCAGGAATATGACAGTTGTTATCAATTCGTTTGGTATGTTTGATATTTTGATTTTGCCATTTGATTACGGACTTTCCGTATTTAATTTTCCTCGGAGTTTGGTATTTTTGTTATTTTACCTATTTCCATGTGGAGGATATATCTTCGAGTTGAAACATCATTTCAGAACTAGTTTCCTATCATGACTTCTTTAATAGATGGTTGTTGCTTACAAGGAATATTTAAACTAAGAGTTCCCAGTGGTAATGTTGATATCACCTTTTTCGAAAAATTTACGGATGACGTGCGAGTTGGTTGCCTGTTATGAAATATATGTTTCACAGATAATGACGTATGCTTCAATTGTCGTAACCACAATTCCGTCCACATATACTCAAATATAGCATCATCAAATAAGATTTTTTTGCCGAATTTGAACTTACATGAGCAACAAGACGGTTGCCACAAGAAAAACACGATCTACTTATTCTCCCAGAGCACCCGAGACCATATCAGGATTTTGGCGCGGATCGTGTTGCTTATTTATAAACATAAACAAACAGCATTTTACCATTTTGATTTCTCTACATTCATTAAAGTTAAATGGAACTTCAAATTAAAAAAAAAGTTGAATATGATGTTTTATATACTTGAATGGCCAAGTTTTACTCTAAAAGAAGTGAAGGTCAACCTTTTTTTAAAAAGAAATTCCCTTACATTATTAAAATCTTCATAAATATGCAATTTATGATTTACTGACTTCCCAGACACTAATTCGCCGATATCTTCCCGAATGCAGTTACCTTAAGGGAAAACGGAGAAGGAAGTCAACTTTAATAGGAGCGCTGTGATTGGATGTCAAGAAATTGAACAGTTTTAAAGTAAATAAACATCTGCCAGGGTACAATATACTTTTTCATTAATCTATGAATAGCTGTAAATAAAAACAAATGTCATGGCTCTTTCAATACACGTATCCTGGTATCTACGATGAGTCAATGTACAACCACAGGGTCGATTCCACTGGTGGATTTTTTTAATATTACCCGAGATTATCAGCACTTCTCTGTTGACTTGAATTATCATTGATATGGTCACACTTATACATAAACTGTTTACAAAACTTAGATTTTTGTATGGTGGCTGGAAGCGGTCATTTCACCTTTTTGCCTTTTCGCGTTTCTCCTTTCACTTTGCAAACGCGAAATCGAGAAATCGGGAAATCGAAAAAGCGAAATCGAGAAATTGAGAAATCAGGAAATCGGGAAATCGGGAAGTCGGGAAAGCGTGAAAGCGAAAACGCGAAATCAAGAAAGCAAAAACGCGAAAACGCGAAACCGAAAACGGGAAATGAAATAGATTTCTCGATTTCTCGACATATTATGTAAGGCATTTCTATCTCAGGAATAGATTTCCTTAGCTGTATTTGGGAAAACTTTTAGGAATTTCGACTTCGTATCTTAATTGGGTTTTTTATAACTTTTTTCATTCGAGCGTCACTGATGAGTTTTGGTAGAGGTTTGCGTTCCGCGCGTCTGGCGTAACAACAAAATATCAATGTTGGTGTCTATGATGAGTTTATTTTAACATTGCCACACAAGCAGGAGGTTTGGGAAGTCATAAAAACCAGGTTCAAACCACCATTTATTATATTAAAAATGTCATGCACCAAGTCAGAAATATGGCGGTTATTATCAAATAATTCGAATATTTGTGTATGTATGCTTATACGCATAGCAATTTTTTTAATAACAGGCGAAACAAACAAATTTAGATATCATTTAAAGGACAAAAAATAGTACTGTGGTTCAAAAAAATAAATTGACATTAGTAAATATTTCATAATTGTAAAATAACGTGAATAATACCACGTTTTAGTGAATATTATGGGAATAAAGTCTGTAAATGGGTTGGACAATTAAAATTGTGTCAGTTAAGAGTTATTTAGCCACGGCAATAATTTTGCTACCTTTATATTTTCCTTTTGAAAAATTTAAGAATGAGATGTTCCTGAGTAAACAAAATTGACAATACGGTGCCACAGTATCCTAGAAAGAGCATTTTTATTTTGATTTTCTTTGCATTTTATTGAAGGGTGTGTCACTTCAATATAGCGTGATATGGATTGGCCTCTGGAATATGCATGAATTTTTTATTGACGTTTTCAATCAGCCTTAATTTTTGTGTCTGTTCGAAATAGCACGTTCTCAATTCCGACTATGTGTCTTTCTAATACAACACAGGGTACATATAACGTGTTCTCGTTCACATATGAACATGATATTTGTCACTGGGCGTTAAACCCTAATTCGTCAGCATCATCCAATTGGTTCTTTTCTTCTATTACTTAATCATATGTTGTTTACAAATCACTCTAAAGAAGTAAACGGAAAGGAGCGAATGCAGCTACATTTGGTTATTTTAAGTTTCACGTTTAGTTCCTTTCTACATAAGAGCAGAGGAGAACTACAATTGTCTATGGTGGCCGCTGAAGTCCATTTCGCGTTTTCGCGATTTCGCCTTTCATATTCTATAGGGCGAAAACGCGAAATCGCGAAAAGGCGAAATCGCGAAGTCGAAAACGCGAAAACGCGAAGTCGAAAACAAGAAATCGGTTTCGCGTTTTCGCGTTTTCGACTTTGCAATTTCGCGTTTTCGCCATAAAGAATATGTAAGGCGAAAACACTAAAACGCAAAATGGCATTAACCTGCTACTATAGTTGTCCGCATGTAAACTTCTAGAAAAGAGGGACGAAAGATACCAAAGGGACAGTCAAACTCATAAATCTAAAACAAACTGACAACGCCATGGCTAAAAATGAAAAAGACAAACAGAAAAACAATAGTACACATGACACAACATAGAAAACTAAAGAATAAACAACACGAACCCCACCAAAAACTAGGGGTGATCTCAGGTGCTCCGGAAGGGTAAGCAGATCCTGCTCCACATGTGGCACCCGTCGTGTTGCTTATGTGATTACAAATCCGGTAAATAGTCTAATTCGGTAGGTCACATTCATGAAAGGGAAGGGAATTGTAGTTACGACGTAAGGAACATATCCGATATCATTTGTGAAACGGTTATTCCATAACGGTCAACCAACTCGTGATGGCGTCCGTAAAATTTACGAAGGGATGATTTCAACTTCACCATTTGGAACTCTTGGTTTAATAGCTTCCTTGTGAGCAGTAACCCTCTATCAAGAAAATCATGATAGGAAACGCAAGCAAATTTGTCACCAATATAAGTACATCGCAATCCTCCGTTACTGTTTCAACAGCCATCGGTGTTTCATGTGTGTATTCTTAAACAAGTATTATTTTTCTCTCGTTTTTAGCAATGTATCACTCTCTACTGTCCTTATATATTATTCTATATTCTGCGTTTCCATCCAGATTCTCGTGTATACCATGAGGGTCCGGATTGGGGATATTGTTTATTTCTGTATTTTTTAAATTGTTATGTCATTTTTTTCTACATTTTATTTATCTTACTCATTATTTTTTCTTTATTTTTTCATATTTTGTCATCCCAATATATTTTACTTACTGATGTTTAGTTACATTACGACGTTTATCTCTGATTTATATACTGGTTACCAATGTAGATGACAAATTTGTGTCATTCATGACAATTAAACAAAATCAACATGATATATGCGATTATTCTTGGATGAAATTAATATTACTTTAATATTACTCTTTTTGAAACCATTTTTATCAATTTTCAATTGCATGTGTTGTTTTCGTATATGCTATGTTTCATTGCTCATGTGTTGTTTTCGTATATTTTAACCGCTCGTCTTGGTCCTACTCATTTGATCCGATAACACCCCATATAGCAATAAAATTATACTTTTATTGCCATTCATAACTCTTAACAGACCGGATTTTATACATCCGACCCATTAACAGACCAGGTTTTAAATAAAGATTGATTTATGTCACCAAAATACAGATTTTCGTGTAGATTTTTCACACAATGATATCAATATGGTTAACAAACATTATGCCTTTCTTTTTTCGATGTTCAAAATATTGAATGCAAGTAAATTTAACCAATGTGTCATTTTGTGTACATTTTATGTGTGTAAAATGTGTATAAATTTATTGATGAGTAATCCGCCTTTTCATTTTATAGATCGTACATCGAAGCTAGGAAAATAATAATTACACCAGTGAATTCAGTACATTGAATTGTTTTGTTAGACATGAATACTTTTTATAATGAAAATATATTTAGAAAGTTATACAATGAAACATGCTGAACTTTCAATGATTTTCTCGATAACACCTGATTAACAGACTTTAGCCAACCCGATTAACAGACCCACCGCCGATATAGCCGCATACTCAATATAGATTAACCGACCAATCTCTCGGTTAGCCGAGTGTCGGCCGTGCAGCAGTGTCATCGACCCAGTGGTGTAAATAGTTATCAAAGGTACCAGGATTATAATTTAGTACGCCAGACGCGCGTTTCGTCTACAAAAGACTCATCAGTGACGCTCATATCAAAATAAGTATAAAGCAAAACAAGTACAAAGTTGAAGAGCATTAAGGATCCAAAATTCCAAAAAGTTGTGCCAAATACGGCTAAGGTAATCTATGTCTGGGCTAAGAAAATCCTTAGTTTTTCGAAAAATTTATATAAGACTCATCAGTGACGCTCATATCAAAATATCTTTTAAAGCCAAACAAGTATAAAGTTGAAGAGCAAACCTTCACCAAGAAAATAATGATTGAAAATACAAGGTAATGCATGTCGTGTCAATTGAGGGATATGAACTCAATATTCAGGCGCTACAGGAATATGTTGCTACTAAAAAAAATTAAAAGTTCACATTTAGTAAGATCAGAGACATATAATACAATTGTATTATATGTCTCTGGTAAGATGAACTCCAAATCGTTTCTCGTAGTTTTGTTCTCAACCTGACCCTCATTGTCAATTTTTGTTTAAATGTAAGTCGATGTAAAAGGCATTTCGATGAGCTAAATTCGATCATCAGTGACTAAACTTTGAATTCATTTATCCTAGCCTGTTTAGGGACAACTATTTCCTTCGGTGCTGCAAACGTGCCTTCCATTCTTCCCTTCTTTTCGGCTACTTGTATTTATAAAAAAATGTGTTGTGATTGCCAATGAGACAACTCTCCACAAGAGACCAACATGACAAAGAAATTAACAACTATAGGTCACCATACGGTCTTTAACAATCAGTAAAGCTTAGCATGCATTTAAATTACGAGGCTGATAGAATCTGTTGACACAGATGATATAACTATACTCATATAGCCAAGACAGGACACAGTAAAACTATATTATGTTTTAAATGAATAAGAAATGTAGAATTACATGTACTAACAATCATTTTCTTTATTAGGAACCATACTGACTATTGACCATTATGTAATACACATCATTCATCATGGTTGTAGTAGAAAGCTTTATTAAGATGATTATTTCTCATGGTACACCATCTGCTCTAAGGATGGCACATAGAGAACTTCTTTTACTACTGTCAAAGGTTTTTTTTTTTAAGTTAGAGTGATATTTTGGGCAATTTGATTATACTGATAAATATTCTTTCATAGTATAATAGTGATATGACTGCATGGTGTGAATTCATTGTTGACCACTAGGTGACTTATGGATATATGAGTTGAAGTATAAACTTTGAAATCATTACAGTTCTTAAGATATAGAGAAGACATGATCTGTACCATAGGACATGGGGTTGTCAACCAAAACCAAAGTGTTTGACCTAGACCTTTAACCTAGGAAGTTGTACATACATGTCATGTATAAACTTTGAAATCATAGTGGTTCTCGAGATATAGAGTAGACACGATCTTTACCATAGGACATTGAGTTGTTGAATGAAATCTAAGTGACCTTGAACCTTGACCTAGGAAGTTATAAAAACATTATGACACCCCCCCCCCCCCCCCCCCTGGTGTTGTTCAACAAACAAGTCAAAAATAAACGTTGAAATCATAATGGTTCTCTAGAGCACACACAGTCTTTACCATAGGACATGGGGTTGTCAACTGAAACTAAAGTTTTTGACCTTGAATTTTGACCTAGGAAGTTGTACAAACATTATGGCACACCCTCTGGTGTTGGTTAATATACATGTCAAGTATAAAGTATGAAATAATAACGGTTCTCTAAGAGTGGACACAGTTTGGAACAGAGGGACCGACATGGGGTTGTCAACTAAAACACACATTTTTTTACCTTGACATTTGATATCTGGTAAAAAAAAGATAAAAAGTATCATAAATTCAAAGTTTATTAAAAAAGCAACAACAATAACAAAGCTAAATAAATATAAAAACACACAGATCTAAATAAACATACTTTACAAAAATATCTATTTCTATAAATAACTATCACATATTACAGGTAATTGTTAAATTTAACCAACATAAGCTGAGACAAAATGAATGTGTACCCTGTGTTTGGGACCTTTGATGATATGATGTAAACTATATATGAAAGATAAATATCACTGTAATCACACTCCTCCCTCTTGTAATTGATTAACTTCATGTATATGATTTTTTTTATCTTCACTCTGAGATAATCAAGAATATTCCATAAAATCCTAGAAGCTGCAAAGTTGATACATCATAATCTGTAACTGTACAAAGTGTGGTTTAAATTGTACAAAGGACTTTCAAGTTAGTTCAACAGAAAATTGACCTTTCCAATACTATTTGGTCAATAACTAGTAAAATAGCTTAGCTGACAGAAAATGACAAGAGCTGGTATTACAAGTTGCAAATCAGACCACCCTTTTCTTGAAAAAATTGATTGATTATATAGGGATTCACTGAAGTATGACCGGAGTGACACCCCTCTTAGGTAGTCAGTAGGCCCCCACTTATGAAAAAATCTGGATCTGCCACTGCATATTTTTTTAGATTGCAAAGTTCAAAGGCTTAAAAAAAGACATATCTTAACGTTGATCAACAGAGGAAAACACAAATAACAAAGACTGTATTAAAGAGAAATCTCCAGAAAAAGTAAGTTGAATAATTATTTAAAATAATTATATGCTCATATCTACATGGTATTTCATTTTTATTAAAGTTTTACTACATTCCAAAACATAATGTAGAAAAAGTGAAGATTACAATAAATTTGTGATTTTTTTTTTAAAGTATTTGTAGATCAAAATCTTAAAACTCTGCAATAACTGAATTAATTCTCTTAGTGTATCTCCTCCTTTTGTCCATTTTGAAAATGGGTTTATATTTAATTTTACAATAAGGACGTTAAAAAAAATTAATCATTATAATAATACAAAAAAATCTTTGGAACTTTATCAGCACATCAGACATTCAATTTTTATTACACTTTTTTGTGAATATGGATTAATTTTCACAACAACAGAGTTTAAAAATTATATAATACAATGCATTCATTAACTGAATCTTTGTTTTATATGGCACTACGAACATAAGCATGCATTAACTATATATATCTAAGGACTATTAAGATCAAATTTACATTTGACCTACTGTTGTAAAAAATATTTTGAACCATACGATTTCATGTAAAAATATAAATCTTAGCCATTAATCTGATGTTGAGACCCCCTCCTGTACAACTAGGACAGTGAAATCAGGTGTAATATTTCTGTAAAATCAACAGATGATACAGGCTGCCAAGTGATGATATTGTCTGTTATAAAGAACATTAACACATATCTGTCTTCTCTGTACTCTCATGAGGAGGCTCTTTCTCAAATGAATGAGTTTGAGTTGCCTCCCCTTCTTGCCGGACTAGATGTTGATTTAAAAGTTCATCAGGACATTGTGAATCAGCTGAATAATACTCAGATTTTTCACTACTGCCTTTACTCTCTGACCCATTCAATGATGATTCTAAGGACCGTCCTTGTTTGACTGGTACATGATGTTTTAAAGTTTTGTCAGAGCCAGAATCATTTCTCTTTGTATCTTCTAATTCCTCTTTTGATTCACCATACTCAGAACCAGTCTCAGAATCGGCAGTAGTTTCAGATATTTCACTCTCTAAAGATGGAGGTAAAATTTGTTGTGGAGTAACTATAGTAACATCTCCAAACCTGACTGAATCAACAGAGATGTTATCCACAAAATGTTTAACGTCTTTCCTTTGACCATTTGATAATTCAGCACTCCCCTCATTGCCAGATCTGCCTGAATAACTAGACCAACCATTTGAACTTTTTTCTGACATATTATCTTCTTTGTCTTTTTGTGATATAACATCTCCTATCTGGTTGTCATGTGAATTTCTATTGGATGATATTACGTTTTGAACTGGTTGCTGATTGGTCAAATACCTAATGGAATTTTTCAACTGCTCTTGGCCGTTTCCATTATTCACTATACCCGCCTCCTTAGCTAGACCATAAAAAATGCTCTTTTCATTGGCTAACAGGTTATTCGGGTTGTCAACTTCAACTATCCTTCCTTTATCCATTACAACAATTCTACAAAAGTGTGAAAATATATAAAGTGCCAATACTTGACTACATACCTGCAAACTTTTTTTTAAAGTTGTGTACTATAAAGTTCAGATATGACAAACTTTAGGATACTCCAATTGCACCTACTTTGATAGTTATTTTCACCTATGTTTGTTTAAGAACCAAAAAAAATTTTCCATTCTGTGTTGGTTTTTAAGATGAAAGCTAATATTTAGTCCTTAAATTAAAAGAGTATACAAACACCAAAAGGTCTGTAAACAAAGTAGATTCAGAAGAGCTTTCTTTAGTTGAAGCTATATTAATAATGTGTTCCAGCAGTGAAAAAAATACAAATTAGTAGGGCATGTGTTTTATCATGATTTACTTTTTTTTTTTTATCATTTTTTGGTTTGAAGTCTTCAGAATATAGAGATTACCTATCATAATCTAGAACCGTTTTCAGTCTATGAGCTATAGCTAGTACAGTACAATCCTTGAATTACCTATCATAATCTAGAACGGTTTTCAGTCTATGAGCTATAGCTAGTACAGTACAATCCTTGAATTCTCTGAAGATTGTTTGCTGTATCAAATCATCAGTAGCCAAATCAACAGCAGCAGTAGCCTCATCCAGAACCAAAACTCTGGTTTCCTTCAGTAACGTTCTAGCCAGACATACCAACTGTCTTTGTCCTACACTGTAAACAATAACAATTTAACTTGTGAGTTATCTGTAGCATAGCTTTGCAGACATAAATCTTTGATTTTATTGTCATCATCACAAGTTCAACATTTGCCAAAAACCTAAAATATGTTCAAGTTATATCCATTTTTGTTTTAGGTTTAAAATTCACCAAATTGCTATTCTGTGTAATATTCATGATCTTGGTAATACCATTAATTTATAAATATTTCATAATTTTTTGTTGTCGAGTCTTTTATGGTCAACAATACTATGGGTTTTTCTCATTGTTGAAGGCAGTTCAGTTGCCTATTGAACTCTGGTGAATAGTTGTCTCATTGGCAATCATACCACATCTCCTTATTTTTCATGTCATATATACAGTTCCCCAGGTAAAAAAAAATGTAATAATGTAAAAGTTTTGATTTTGGTGAACAACATACTAACTGGTAATTGTGCCCTGGTTTTTTAAATCATCCAATGATGTTTGTACCTATATTGCCCCTCTAAATCATCCAATGATGTTTGTACCTATATTGCCCCTCTAAATCATCCAATGATGTTTGTACCTATATTGCCCCTCTCAATCAGATGAAAACCTATTTTACAGTGACATCACTTATAAGTTGAAGTTTTAATAAGGATGACCCTATGTTTATCCCAATACCTAAATAGGTATCTGCTGTTATCAATTGAATTATGTGTGTAAAATATAATCAGACAACGAACAACTAGTCATTTTTAATGCCATATTGTAAATTTTGAATGATAAATGTGTGTTGTTGGGCTGCTGTCTCATTAGATGATATTCAACATATTCTTTTGTTCATATAGTCACCTCAGATTTTGACCACCCTCTCCACATTGAAAATCCAATTTTCCAGGCAAATTATTTACACTTTCTCTAAGGTGAGCATGCTCCAGAGCAGTCCACAATTGATCATCACCATAGCAACAAAAAGGGTCAAGGTTGAGCCTCAGAGATCCAGAAAATAGGACAGGATCCTTTAATATATATATACAACCTTTTTTTTTTACAAAATAGTTTTTCCACATTCAATATAAATTATTTTCTAAAAAAAGTGTAATATTTATTGCTTCTTGACATAACATCAAAGTTTAAGATTTACAACTTTTTCCTAGACTAGAAACTTCATCATCAAATTACAAAATTACGTCAAATGAGAAAACCTTATTTCAAATCATGTTGACCAAAACACTTAATACTAATAATTCTCAATAATTCAAACCCTATTAACAGTAAATTATTAATTTACCTGAGGTAGAATTGTAACTTTTTCTCTTAGATCATGTAGACCAATGTTTTTTATATCGACTCCATCAATAGTGATGTCCCCACTGGCGGCCTCTATCAGACGGAAAAGAGCCAAAGCTAATGATGACTTCCCTGCTCCAGTTCTTCCAACAATGCCAATCTATATAATGACATTCTATTATAAATATATAACTAATTTAACATGAACATCATATAGACAAAGTAAAGTAACAGTAGAACTTGTCATAAAACAGTCTTCATTTATTTTTACAAACAATGCCTCATTGGTTTCAATTATAAATATTGTTACAACCATCATGAAGTGAACATCATATAGATAGAGTAAAGCAACAGTTGATCTTGCCATTAAACTGTCTTTCATTTATTTTTTTAAGAAAAATTGCCTTATCTATTTCATACATTTTTATTCTGTTGCAGAGAGACATTTTTCATGACATCAGAATTGAGCCCTACAATGCCCACGAATTTAGGAACAGCCAATTAAATTGTCATGAATTCAGGATTTTGAGATTTAATTCTATCATGATGCAGGACCTGATTTCATTGATTCTGGATTTGGCATTTATTATCTCAGGAATTTTGGACGAGACCCCCTCCTACACACCCTCTTCCTTGACATTACCTTTTCTCCATGATGTATTTTTAGATTAATTCCATGTAAAACCAGCTCTGTACCAGCTCTGTATCTCATTCTAAAGTCTGTAAAGATAATTTCACCTTTCTCTGGCCAGTTGTCAGGTGGTTTCTTTGTAGATCTCCAATTAGCCTAAAATCATTATTAAAGTATTCTTATTGCTGGAAATTGTGTTGGTTAAATTTTCATTTTATCAGTGATGATTTTAACAATGTTAGTGAGGTGTCAAAGTGGTCCAAATTGAATATAAAACAGAATTTGTAAAACGATTTGTCTTATTTTATCACACTGCAGTTCTGAGAAAATTATTAATTTATGATTTGTGTTAAAACATGCATCTTGGCATAATTGGTTTGAAGGTCAACTAGTTTTTGAGAACTGAATTTTAGAAGTCTTACATTAACTTACATGTGGAAGTTATTGTACCATAAATATCCTCTATGACTAAGATGGGGTAAATAGGAAAAGATGTTTACCTCTGAATCAATTTCTGTATATTCTTTTATCCTTTCTACACACACAATATTGCTCTGAAGGTCACTCATGTTTATCACAAGTAGATTCAGTATGTAAGTAGCCTAAAATATACAATGTCATATATGTACAGTATTTAAACAATACAATGTCATGAGTCTCATTATTGGACCTGAAGTGAATTCAGTATCAATATTATCAATTAGCTTGTAAGGCATTAACTTTGCTTTCATATATCACTATCACGCTCTCTACTATGGTCACTGCATAAAAATTGAGGTTGGTCAATTATAAAATCAGCCTTGTGTAATCTACTATCAGTTTGTCCCCAAATACTATGTTGTTTATGAATAGTATTGTATTATGTAAGCTACGGTAATGTGAATTTTCTTTAATATTTTAAAGAAATTGTTATTACAACTGACTGTATGATGTTTTCTCAAAAGGAGATAATTTTGGTATCTGCCTCAGAATGAAGTTTCATTTTCTTCAAACCTACTTTGATGCACATCTGCATGACTGACAAAATGACATCTATGTCATCACTTGAGAAATAAATGTGTTCCCTCCTTGTTTTTGAATGTATTTGTGTTGCTAAGTCTTTAGTTTTCTCTGTAGTATTTTGCCTGTTTATCTTCTTTCCTTTGAAATGTTTTTTCTGTTTTTGTTTAGATTTTTGATCTAATACTGCTTTGGTATATATATCAACTCCCCAATCCTCCTTTTTAATGCTTAAAAAAGGTGGTATGGGTGTGTAAATTAAAAATGATAAAATTTGTTAATACTTTGCCAAAATATTTTTTTTTTTTTTATATATGTTCAAAAATATAATAAAATGATAGGTAACTGTTCAAGCTACTGGTTGTGACAAAATGACACATGTTGTATGGATTATACAGGAAAAAACATCATTATGTGTTTAAAAGCTAAACTAAAATATAGAAATAATGCTCTATAATTTGCATATGTAAATACAAACCTGAATTGCGTAAACAACAGATAAACCAACAAAAGATCCATCCAAGTCAGAGTAAATGCTAAACAAAGCTGTTGCTATCACAAAGATGTTACCTAATAGTTCCAATCTGATACCAAGCCACCTAAAATTAAGGAATCATAGATTGAATAGTATCACTATATTTAGAGACAAGAGGCTGTCACAACGACAGCAAACCGGATTTATTAACATTTATTTGTGTCCTGGCAATATCACAAGAACCATTACTGATGAATGGTGAAAGTGAAAATCGTCAATATCAAATTTGACCTCCATTTTGACATCAGTATCAACATATTAAAATTTGAAAAGCTTAGATTGAATGGTTCATGAGTATTGCAACAACCTGAATGGAAACGCCATTTTACGATCTTTCAAGAACCATAACTCCTGAACAGTAAAAGTCAAAATCGTCATTATTGAACTTGACCTCTATTTTGTCATCAGTAACAACATATTAAAATTTCAAAAGCTTTGGTTGAATGGTTCATGAGAAAATGCACGGACACGACGGGAAAAACCATTTTTCAATCTTTCAAGAACCACAACTCCTGAACGGTAAAAGTCAAAATCGTCATTATTGAACTTGACCTCCATTTTGTCATCAGTAACAGCATATTAAAATTTCAGAAGCTTTGGTAGAACAGTTCATGCATAAATGCACGGACATGACTGGAAACTCCATTTTTCAATCTTTCAAGAACCATAACTCCTGAACGGTAAAAGTCAAATTTGTCATTACTGAACTTGACCTCCATTCTTTCATTAGTAACAACATATTAAAATTTGGGAAGCTTTGGTAGAACAGTTCATGCGTAAATGCACGGACAACTCCATTTTTCAATCTTTCAAGAACCATAACTCCTGAACGGTAAAAGTCAAAATCGCCATTATTGAACTTGACCTTCGTATAGTTGTCAGGAATAACATATTAAAATTTTAAAAGCTTTGTTTGAACGGTTCATGAGTTAATGCACGGACAACATTTGATTGCCGCCCGCCCCCGCCCGCCCGCCCGACCGCCCGACCGCCCGCCGTACATCCCCAAATCAATAACCGACATTTTTGTCACAAAAATCCGGTTAAAAAGTATTAGCAGTTTTAAATTTTGAATTAAATAAAAATATGTGGTATATATATATCTCATTGAGACAGCAATCCATTTATACAAATTTGTAAAGAGTTCCACAGAACCCAGTGTCTTGCCTACTTTATTAATGTAATTAATTTTTTAAGAACTTTAACTGGAGACTGTATGTAATGTTAACTGGAAAAAAAACTAAGTCCATATATAAGTCACATAAGGAAAAACTGGAAATATATTTTTACAAAATTTACTTCTTGATACTATCTTATGATCATAAACAAGCTTTTGTCCAAGTTTGGTAGAAATACAGGAGAGTTTAAGAAAGTTATTAAAATTCTAAAAACTTTAACCACAGAGTGAATGTCATGTTAGCTGGCAGAAAAACTAAGTCCATTTATCAGTCGAAAAGGGATAAACAGGATTTTTTTTTTACAAAATTTTCTTCTGAATACCATACTATTTTATGATCATACACAAGCTTCTGTCAAGTTTGGTAGAAATACAGAAGAGTTTAAGAAAGTTATTAAAATCTAAAAACTTTAACCACAGAGTGAATGTAATGTTAGCTGGCAGAAAAACAAAGTCCACTAAAAAGTCAAATACGGATAAATAGGACTTTTTTTTACAAAATTTATTTCTGGATACTATCTTACGATCATACACAAGCTTCTGTCCAAGTTTGGTACAAATAAAGGAAATTTTAAGAAAGTTATAAAAATTTTAAAACCTTTAACCACAGAGTGAATTTAATGTTTCCCGGCAGAAAAACTAAGTCCATTTATAAGTCAATTATGGATAAACAGGACTATTTTTTACAAAATTTATTTCTGGATACTATCTTATGATCATAAGAAAGTTATTAAAATTTCAAAAACTTTAACCACAGAGTGAATATTTGTGGACACTGTTGCCGCCGTTGACGGAATGTAGGATCGCTATGTCTTGCTTTTTCAACCGCAGTCGAAGGCTAAAAAAACAATCACTACATGCAAGACATCCAGAGGGCAGTGTTCAACAACTAACAGGTGTCTGTACAATATGTCAAGCTCCAAACCCACTTTAGTTCATCTGGTGAATATATCAATGTATTTGCTTTGCTTTGAGGCATACCCTTTCCCTGGATTAAAATATTTAATAAACATGGTCATGGATGGGGCCTCCCATAGACAACCCTTAACTAAAACTGATTGGCCTTACACATATCTGTATCCCTATAATTTCAATGGAAGTCTTAATTTTCCAAGTAATCTCTTTGTAATCAAATGTAAAAATCTAGTATTTCACTAACTGTGCACAAGTTTTTTGGCAAATGACTGAAGTTTAAAATTTTGCATAATTTCTGCAGCTGTTAAAGACATAGCATTATTCAATCTCCCACTTTTGTCCACTTGTCATCAATTGTCTTAGTTAAAAGGTTTAAATACTAAAAATATACATTAAAATTACCTTGCAGAATTGAAGAAAGCATAGTAGTAAACCATATTTTTATCCAGTCTCTTCAGAGCTTCATTCATAAATCTCTCTGAGGCTTTGTATGCCCTAATCACTATAGCACCAGCTATGGTCTCACTAAAGTGGTTAAAGACTGGTGATCTGTGTATAGATTCTAATCTCTTTAACTGACGGGAGGTAGGCAGGTAAAATCTCTACAAATAAATAAGTTTTAACAGATTGTTAGCAGATAGATGACATTAACAAATTAAATACACTAGCAATGGCAATATTTCCCCTTTCTTAAATATTTGGTTCCCAACTAAATGTATAAAAAATGTTTTTTATTATATAATGTATAAAAAAGATTTTTTCAGCATCATATTTTGGATAAAAAATATTCATGAATTCCAACATAAATAAATATTGATCCCACTCCATATTTCTAATTCGAATAATGATAAAATAAAATAAAAATTTTAATGAATAAATACATGTGATGTAGCAAAATAATGAAGTAAAATGACAACTAATTCTGTCCCCATACTTACCATGATTACTCCATAACAGATCATAAGAGGTACAACTGTGCTTAGTATTATTGGAGTATTGATACAGATGACTATAACTGTAGTTACTGCTAGATAAAGTGAGTTCAAAGTGATACGGAAGGTCAATGGCAGTGCCGTATCCATCATTTCTACATCACTTGAAAATCGGTTAATTATACGGCCCAGCGGTGTCGTATCGAAGAATCCCATTGGAGCTCTCATTATCTTGTCTAACATGTGTTGATGAATTTTTCCAGCTGCTTGAACCATTTTCACTGACACTAGGGTGGCATATATCAAAACAAAGGCAGCTACAATAAAATAAGAACAAAAAATAGGGTCTTCAATTTTCTTTAGGGAACCCATCCTGTATTTACCCATATAGATATATACAGAGTGACACAGCAAGTCAGATTAATTAACCTTGATATTATGTAGATCAGCAGATATTTCACTATAAAGAATATATATAACTGTCTTAATGAACAGTATTAGTAAGGTTTTGCTGCTTGACACTATAAGTCAATTCTGTTTTTAAAACTTTAAAGCATTTAGTAGCATGACATGATAATTTAAGTTAAACCTCAGCTCAAATATTATGAAATAGGTATACATGTAGTATCAAGTTCAAAATTTTAAGGTCATGTAAAACACATTTGATATTAAAAGGCCATGATATCGAATTTAAGGAAATGCCATGCAGGTTGATACAAGTGCAGAGAAAACCAATAAGCTCTAGTATTACCACAAATTGCTGTATGTTTTGAAGGGGCAGCCCCGATGTTCCGACACCCCGTTAGTCCGACACCCCATTGGTCCGACACCCCGCTAGTCCGACACCCCATTGGTCCGACGCCCCATTGATCCGACACACCAATAGTCCGACAATACAATTAATCCCGACCAATAGTAGTAAGCTGATACACAGAAATTTACTAGTTGTGAACCTAGTGTTAGACCAGTTTTTAGAGAGGAACCAGGGACACATCGATAGTACTGTTATGTAAATGTTTATCTTTACGATTTATTGATTGATTTTTGGTTGCTTAATGTCCAGTGGCAAATATTTCATGCATATTCAGGAGGAGAACAAGTTCACAATAAATACAATAGGTAGGTATTGTCACAACAAAGGCCATCTGGGATGATGGTCGGGGAAATTTGGACTGCCACTGGAAAATAAGGGTACATTGGATAGGGACAGAAATTTTGCCTTGCAACAGGCCACCTATGGACCACTCAAAGAGTTGTAGCATTATCTTTACGAGGAACAACATAAGATAACTTGCATACCGAAACTGTGAACACACACTTTCCACATCAATAAACTTGTCAATTAACCCGCTATTCGAACGGAATTGCTTACCCCTCACCCCTCCATTGCGGTTGATGCAAACAACAATCTTCAGCTTCAACTCAGTTGTCCTATCAGATAGATCTGTTGTATTTGAAATAAAAGTGAACACTAATTAAAGAATTTTGCGACTTAGATCAAGGGCTACCCCTAGAGTATCTATATAAAAGGCAACAAAAAATCGACCTATAAGTATATAAGAAAATAGGACAATACAAATGTTCAAGTAAAACAATCCCTATACAGTATTGTTAAGGGGCCAACTGAAACACGAATCCGGGTGCGGGAGTTTCTCGCTGCATTGAAGACCCATAAGTGGCCTTCGGCTGTTGTTTGTTCTTTGGTCTGATTGTTTTCTTTTTGACACATTTCCCATTTCCATACTCAATTGGACTATTAAATAAAAGTTGTTCAGAACAAAAAATCGCACTCACAACCTGAAATGTAACTAGGTGATCTGGAAGGATATAAACAACACTACAAAGAAAGTCTCATCAGAAGATCGTTATATTCTACTTGGTACCGGTATACATTGTGCAATTATAGTAGTTTCACGGAACCAAGAAAAAAAACCCAAGTACATGTATATTATTACAAAAAGCATCTAGCTAGGCAAGGTATCAAAATACAATGTATCAACAAAATAAATGCAGGTTCAAATATTGAATGTAATGTTATGGCAGTTCTGTGTTTGTTTTTATACGCCCGTCAAATGCAAACTTTTGACTGGACGTATTATGGTATACAAATGTCCGTCTGTCCGGCGTAAACATGTTGCATCGTAACTTGAGAACGACTCATCCAAATTTCATGAAACTTAACATAGTTGTTTTTTATGATAATAAAAAGATCTGTATACTTTTTCAATAAGATTAAAACTGTTTGAGTTACGGGACTTTGTAACTAAAACAGGGGTGTAATTTTTCACATGTCGCACCGTATCTCAAAAGCCATTTATGATTATTGCTTAAAACTTAACATATTTCTTAGTTTTATTGATCTAAAGATCTATATACTTTTTGTTTTTTTGGTAAAAATGGGGGGGGGGGGGGGGGGGGGGGAAGGTCACATGTCGCGCCGTATCTCAAAAACAATTTATGATTATTGCTTACAACTTTATACAATTCTTAGGTATATTCATGTAAAGATCTGTATACTTTTTGGTGATGATTCAAACTTTATTTTAGAGTTGTTGATTTTTATTTTTATAAAGAGGGGGCTCTCACATGTCACCCCATATGTATGAAACTATAATTTATGATAATTGATAAAAGTTCACACACAAGACGACGGACGTATCATGCGCTCATGGCGCAGCTGTTCATTAAACAAGTATTGCTGCGCATATCTACATACGCTGACGTCATCGAATGCAAAATGCAGTTCTTTATCGCTTCATATACCGTATACCGGGTTGTTTTTGCGGGGTGTAAATTTTCGCGGATAGAATAAAATCTCCAAATTAAATTCCGCAAGTGATCATGCAAAGGTATGATAAAAGTTATGAATCCGCCAAAATAACAACTTCCAAAATAATTCGCATGTATACCTTATTCAATGAAAATCGTGAATTGTTACACCCGCGAAAATAACCCGCTTTACGGTATATTGATATAACCAATAAAATGTCAAGAGCATATTTGTTTTAATGAAATTGAGAATGGAAATGGGGAATATGTCAAAGCGACAACCACCCAATCAAAGAGCATACAACATTTCTTTGTCAAAATGTTCAAACTTCTTGAGAAATATATATGAGTAAAAATCATGCATATCATAGTCATGATAATATAACGCATAATAGCGTTCGCAGGTACCTAGATGCATGGGTCGTCTTATTGACCATAATGCACGCGAATGCATTACAAGAATTGTATGCATGCTCCTTATTAACATAATGTTACGGAAGTACATGTACTTATACAGGCATTTTCCTTTTGAAAACTATCACCAGTTGTGTTTATATCTAGTAGTTTATAACATACATAGACAATAAATACTGTCACCTCATGACTACATAATTCAACTAATTCTAAAGAGCCTGTGTCGCTCACCTGCATTTACTGATGCTTAGAGAATCATGTAAAATAAGGTTAAAATCATAATTAATAGTATTAAATATTAGATATTATAATGATAACAAAAACTACAAAATGTCCGTAAAATTACAAACTCAGGGGCAGCAACCTAATAAGGGGTTGTCGGATTCGTCTGAAAATGTCAGGGCAGATAAATCTAAATCCAATAAACATTTTTGACACCTGTCAGATTTGCTCTAAATGCTTTAGTTTCATAGATATAAGCCAAAACTGCATTTTATCCTTATGTTCTATGTTTAGCCATGTCGGCCATGTTGTTTGGTAGGCGTGGTCATCGATCGGACACATGTTTTAAACTAGATACCCTAGTGATAATTGTGGCCACGTTTGGTTGAAATTGGGCCATTCAGATTCAGAGAAGAAGATTTTCGTTAAAGTGAACAGACGACGACAGACGCCGCACGCCAAGAGGTGAGAAAAGCTTAAGTACTTGACCTTTCAGGTCAGGTGAGCTAAAACTGTACCTGTTTATTAGCATATGATAGTCATATTACACGGAGTCTAATGAACAGCTTGATTATCATTGAATAGAATTAAGGAGTAGTTGATAACATAAATAATAATTTGAAGTAAAAGTTAAGAAATCAGAGGATAGTATTGTAACAAAATCGACGTTCCTCAATTAAAGTTTTTTATGATTTTGCTAATTTTCAGGTAGGCTTCAACAAGTGGATATATGAAACACCTTTTAGGAATTCATAAGCCAATTGCGTTTTTGAGTGTATCTGTATCTGTAGTGGTACGTGTAGAATCCTGTTTAGGCTTTTATACACGGTGGAGAAGAGCGCCGATGTTATGGGCGGTGTTCTTGTAGAGCGGTTTTAAATGCCTCTACAGAACCTGCATGCACAACTTTATCTGGTAGTTGGTTCCAGTAAATAGTTGTTTCCACAAAGAATGAATGTTTGTACTGTGGTTTGTTGCTATTTGGTACTTTAAGTCCTTTGGTGTTATTGATAACTTGACGTTCGATAATATTGTCAGTTTCACAGTTTGAATAAGTTTTGGCTTTTATTGTTCGTTTAGGTCTTGCTGGTATGACAAAATTGTCGGCTGGTAGAGCCGGCACCAGACCCTCAACCACCTTGTAAATCAGGATAAGACGGAGGCTGTGTCTTCTTTCCTCTAGCGTCTCCATTTCAAGTTGGCGTCTCATATTAGTTATCGACCCTGTTTCTCGACTCCTGTAGTTTTTCTTGATGAATCGTATGCCTCTGTTTTGGATACGTTCTAGTTTGTCAATATCCCCTTTCATGTATGGGTTCCAGATTGTTGCCCCATATTCCATTGTTGATCTTACTAGGGATATATATGCTACTTTCCTACATGCTTCTGGTACGTTCCTCAAGTTCCTCCGAAGAAAGCCCAAGGTGGCGTTGGCTTTCTTGCTGATGTTATTTATGTGGAAGCTCCATTTCAGATCGTTTGAGATTTGGAGTCCTAAGTAGGGGTTCACTTGTACTTCTTGTAGGATGTGTTTATTAAGCGTGTAGAATTTGTCTGCTTTTTTGTTTATGGATAGAACATAGCACTTTTTGGCGTTGAAACGCATTCCCCATTTGTCGGCCCAGATTTCTAGTTGTTCCAAATCTGTTTGTAGCTTTTGTTGGTCTTGGCTATTTTTAATTGTTCTGTATAATAAACAGTCGTCAGCAAATAGTCTTACTGATGATGTTACACTGTCTGGTAGGTCATTGATGTGGCATAGGAATAGGATTGGTCCTAAGACTGTGCCCTGGGGGACCCCAGAGTCAACTGTTGTTTCGCCAGATGATTCGCCTTCCACGATGGTTCTCATTGATCTTGCAGTTAGGAAGTTCTTAAGCCATTTGTGTGTATTTCCTTTTATTCCATACTGATCTAATTTATGTAATAATTTGTTGTGTGGTACTGTGTCGAAAGCTTTTGAAAAATCTAATATGCCTACGTCGATTTGATGTCCCTTGTCATGTTCTTGTAGGAAGTCGTTGATGGTAGTTATGAGTTGGGTTTCACATGAGTATCCTGACCTGAAGCCGTGGTTTAAGTTGGTTAGGATTTTGTTTTTTTCCAGATGTTTTAGGATATGCCTGCATACGATATGTTCTAGAATTTTGCTGATGACAGATGTTAGGGATACAGGTCTGTAGTTTTCTGCCAGGTGTTTGTCTCCTTTTTTGAAGATACTGGATATGTTTGCGTCTCTCCAGTCTTTTGGTAGTTCACCTGTGTCTAGCGAGCATTGCATTATGATTTGTAGGATGGGTGCGAGTTGTTCAGCACATTCCTTGAGTATACGGTTTGGGATGTTGTCTGGTCCAGAGGCTTTATTTGGGTTGGTGTTTTTAAGTAGTTTTTCCAGTCCCTTTTGGTCGATTGTTAATGGTGTTATATTGATTTTAGCTCGTATTCTTGTTGTTGGTAGGTTAGTGTCTGATGCATTTGCGTAGTTTAAGTTATATATATATATCATTATCTATGTTAAAAGTGTCGGACTTACGGGGTGTCGGACTAATGGGGTGTCGGACTATTGGGGTGTCGGACCAATGGAGTGTCGGACTAACGGGGTGTCGGAATATCGGGGCGACCCCGTTTTGAATACCATATGCCCTTTAGTAAAAATCTTTTGACTTACCCTGTATAATACCAAGTACCCCATATCCCAGTAAATAGTAGTTAGTTTGGTCTATGAACTTTTCCATACCAGTGTTGTTTTGATTGGTCAGATATTGATCATTAGTCCAGAAAGTCAACCAGAAGTTAGCATATACACTGGCAGCATGGTACATGGAAAACACAAACATTACTATAATGGATGCTCCTAGCCCTAGTGCTTTGGTGTAGGCTTTATACACTGGCCATTTTACCTGGAAAAAAACACCAACTTCCTATTAAAGAATGTACCATAATTTGGTTGTTTTTAGGTAGATTTCTTCTGCAATATTCTAAAAAATAAAACAATTGAAACAAACTAATGAACTTTATAGATTTTCACAATAATAGGAGTTATATAGAATCAACACGAATTCAAGAGTCATAATATACAGATATTTCACATTAATCTCAAATTTAGTACCATTAATAAAGTGGAAGATATTAAATTTCACCAAATCCCACAATGCAAGAATTATCAAACTAAGGTTAAGGCCAAAGAAGAAGCTTAGATAATGATAAAATATAACATTTTCCAAAGTAACAAGGATTTAACTAAATTAAATCATAACTGCAAATTGTTCATTGAAAGAAAATCCATTCCAATGAAAAAACCAAATTTATTCCTGGATTGTAAGAGACCGAAATCAAAATTATAGTTTCATTCATAGTTCTTTCAGATTTGTCTGGTAAATATGTCTGTTTTCAGACCCTTGGTGACAGCTACTGGTATGATCTTACCCCACCAGTCTCAGCCTGCTCATCATGTGTCAATCTTGTCTGCAGTAACAAGGCTGGGGTTTCTGCTATATACTCTTTCTTCTTTATTTCTTTATTTCTTAAACAATTGAATGTTAAATAAGTGTGAATTTCTAAATTATTTTTTTTACAAACTTAACTTCTTCAAACAAAACATTTAGTTCATTCAATTGTTAAAAGAATTTTAGTATACATGAATATCAATGAAGCAAATTGTAGGTCCACATCAACACCTTTGTAAATTATGTTTCCGCCTAATGAATCAAAGGCAGTTTTATTTTTAACTTTTATCCTCTGTCTGGTTTTGTAATGTTAAAAGTCCATATAACCAAGAACTGTACATTATACAATACAAAAAGAAAACCTCAGAATCATTTCAATATATTAATATTCTTACTGTTTTCTGATCAGACTTAGTGCTGGTTCATCAGAGGTCAGTCCATCTGAGGTCACTGATTCAACTTGTTCTAATATCATATTTCTTATTTGTTGAACTGTTAAAAAAATAGAGGTTATAATAATTTTAAAAAATTTAGGTTAAATTGTAAATAAAATATTTGATACTACTGTAGCAACTGTATATAATGTCACTTACTAATTGAATATAAAACCTGTTAGGTCTGGGTAGGTATGAAAGACTTTTTGTATAAGCAACAACTGGGTTATAGTTGTTAATTTCTGTAACATTTGATCTATTGTGGACTGAGTTGTCTCATTGGCAATCATACCACATCTTCTTTTTTTACATATATTCACATCACTTACAATCTTGGAAATATTTCCACTTGATTTAAAACACAGTGGGACAACATTTCCAGTCTATTGGACACCCTTCTCTAAATAAAATTTTAAATCTGAAACATCAACAGTAGGTTTTAAGTCACAGACACCATAGGTAAAACTTTCAATCTCTGACACCCTCCAGAATGATTACCAGTCTTTAATAACATCAATCAATATTTCCAGTTGTAATTCCTTGGCTTAGATATTCAGTCTCAGACACCCATAATGATTTGAAAGATTCCCAATTTTAGACAACCATGGGTTCAATTTCCAATCTGAAACCTGTTCAAAACTATCTTGCAATAGGTCTGCTAAACAAAAGTTAGTTAAAATCATATTTGCTCAGGATAAATTCCATTCTGCTATTGTCCATTTGAATATACATCTTACAATTTCTTTTTTTATACTCAACAATTAGCCTACACAACGGCTATTTATGTTTTTAATTTCCATGAGTTAAAACCTGATAATTAGGTCAATCTGAAATCAGCCATTCCATAAGACAAATAAAATGCAGTAAACTATTCTAAACACTTAATTTTTCACAATACTTACTTTCTGGGTCATCAATAGCTTCATCATTTTCTTCTATAAAATACTGTTTCAGAAAGTGAGCAAATGGGCCGTCATGGTTGATTAAATCTTCATAGGTTCCAACTTCCGTAATTCTACCATTAGTCATTACAATTATGTGGTCTACCATTGGTAACCAATGGATACCATGTGTTACAAGTAAACGTGTCTATAATAAAATATATATGTATTCTGGATTTTTCAATTCTTCCGTTTCCAAGTACATTTTAAATCAAAACATTCAAGGGGGTCAAAAATGTTGCTATCTTCTATCAGCTCAGTTATAAAAGTGTGTTCTGTAAGGATCAAATACTATATATTGTGACCAAGCACATTATAATCTGACAGTGCTGATCTATTTTCAAAGTCTGGTATGTTAGTAAAGCAGTAATACGTTACCCTGAATATGGCTGTAATATTTGTCACTTGATGTTGACACAATCCACTTCACCTTGTATTATTGGCATGTAAAATATGATGAGACAACAGTTCATAGTTTGAAGAATAGTAACAACTACCATAAACTATAAATGAACTCATTATAGCACAACCAACATATCATAAATTTGATTATCTCCCCTGTTGAAAAGGATTATACTTCTTAATGAATATCCTCAGGTAGTGTTGTACAGCTGTTAAAAGTTTCATCAATATCTGTTCACCAGTTTAGGAGAACTTGTACTTACAAATAAAATGGACAAACAGGGTGATTTCTATATATACATAAAAATTTCTTTGCAGAGAATTATTATCCATTGACGGATATGGTTGTCAGGAATATCAAAATAAATAGAGATTTTTGTAACAAAGAGTATACCTTATTTTTCAGCAAGCCTTTGTTTCCAATTACTTTTTCAAAGATATGTTTGCCAACATGAGCATCAACAGCACTTAGAGGGTCGTCCATCAGATAAACATCAGAATTACTATATACAGCTCTTGCCAAACTAACTCTCTGCTTCTGTCCTCCACTTAGATTGATACCCTAAAATATCCAAGAAATATGCTTAAAATGTAGCACTAAACGGAGAAAAGTTGGACCAGGAAATCTCTGGTTGTGTATTGGAGGTTGGATACCAAGTTTGGAGAACCTTAACATTGTTAAAATTGAGAATGGAAATGGGGAATGTGTCAAAGCGACAACAAACAGACCATAGAGCAGACAACAGCCGAAGTCCACCAATGGGTCTTCAATGTAGCAAGAAACTCTCGTTAGTTTTCTTTTCTTCTTGCTTTTAAAATGTACAAGTATTCTGCATTTAAGGATGCTTGCTTGTCATGTTTTGGAATTTTTGGCAGATTTTCAAAATCCTCTGGTTTTATCCATTTGAATGCCTTGAAAAAAATTGTCAATGGACAACCATTTTTCTTTTTATAAATCTTTTACATGTATAATTATAAGCCATTTGTAAAAGTCTTATAAAATCTTATTCATTTTTTGATAGTTTTTGAGAACTAATTTAACTGGACAATGATAAAGCTATGAAAAATCAAGAGAGAACATTTTCTCGCCAAAATTCCAATGGCTAATATCTCGAAAACAAGCACATTGACCCCTATATTTTTTGTCTTTTTTGATTCCTCAATTAGTCCCCTATCAATATAGACTAGTGTTATGGAAAGGTATTTATTTTGAAACTGAGCAGGAAACTTCCTTTTAAAAGCACATCATCTGATTTCTAAATTATAGTCTTGACCAGTACACTTATTCTTTACACATATTTCCATCAGATCTACAATTTGTGGAATCAAGTGCTGGTCAAAACAACTGTGTATGTATTACCATAACAATTACTGTGCTGTAAGTCATGTTTAACTAATTTTACCTTTTCACCTATTTCTGTTAGATCTCTGCCTGGTAAAAGGTCAAGGTCAGAGGTCATAGCACATGCCTCTAGCACTCTTTTATACTTTTTTTGCATGAATGTTTTTCCAAATAATATGTTGTCCATCAATGTGGCATTCTGTATCCATGCTTCCTGTGGTACATATGCCACTGAGCCCTTCAAAGAAATAGTAAAATCAACTGTCTGAGTTTTACAATTAAAGTAAATCCTTTTCAAAAATGTTCAGTAAGTAATCAATCGTTGTTTAACATTTTTGTTTTAAGGAACCTTGTATTGTTGGTTTATTGTTCCTTTGATGTATGCATGTACCTGGCATCTTTTTTGATAATATACACTACCACAACCATCATTCTCCTAAAATATCTATAAATGTTTGTTTATAATCTTTTGTTTTAACATTAAAGCTTAATAGTATATTTTGATACAGGCTATTGACAAAAAATTGTACTTTTTGAATATGAAAAGGATTTGAAAGTTACCTTATTAAATGGGGAATGTATCCAAGGGACACAGATGATGCCCCTGCTTGCCCCATCTTATAAAGTTATAAAGGGACATAACTGAAGAATAGCAAAAGTGAAGCTACCCAAATTTGTACTTGATCTGAGTTTTGTGGTAATAAGCATTGTGTATAAGTTTCATAAGCAGATTGATACGACCGCAGAGGTCAAACTCTGAACAATTGGGGCCAGTATGGACACAACATTCAAGCTTGATACATCTCTGAATTTGGATTGTGATATTTGACACAGCATAGGTTTCTGACACAGAATGAATGTGGTCTAATCAACTTAAAATATCTAAATTTACCTAATATAGTCCAATATCCAAAATATAAATACATGTTTAGATTCAGCATATCAAAGAACCCAATATTTCAATTTTTGTTAAAATCAAACAAAATTAATTTTGGACCCTTTGGACCTTAATGTAGACCAATTTGATAGCGGGACCAAAAATTGAAAATCTAAAAACACAGTTAGGTCTGGCATATCAAAGAACCACAATAATTCGATTTTTGATGAAATCAAACAAAGTTTAATTTTGGACCCTTTTGACCTCAATGTGGATGGACCAATTTGATAACAGGGCCTAAAAATCAAAAATCTAAATACATAATTAGATTAAGCATATCAAAGAACCCATATGTTCAATTTTTGTTCAAATCAAAGTTTAATTTTGGACCCCAAAACTGGGCCCATAATCAAAAATTTAAATACATGTTTAGATTCAGCATATCAATGAACCCCAAGAACTCAATTTTTGTTGAAATCAAATTAAGTTTAATTTTGGAACCTCCGGACCTTAATGTAGAACAATTTGAAAACTGGACCCAGTATTAAAAATCTAAATTCAGCATATCAAAGAACCTCAACAATTCAATTTTTGATAAAATCAAACAAAATTTAATTTTGGACCCTTTGGACCTCATGCAGATCAATTTAAAAACGGGCCCAAATTCCAAAAAACTTAATTCAAGGTTTGATACAGCATATTAAAGAACCCCAAGAATTCCCCATTGAAATTGGTCAAGAAATAAGCAATTTATACAAAGTATTAGAAAAGTATTACCTTAAGTGCTACACTGCCATCAATTTTCAACATCTCCCCCAGTGTTGCAGAAAATAGTGAAGACTTGCCTGCCCCAACATGACCTACAACTGCTACCAGCTGTCCATCAGGTATTGTAAGGTTTATGCTACAACAAAGGGAGTGCTATTCAAATACAGTGAAACCCATCTAAAATCTTATGGGATTGAAAATTTTGTTATGAATAGACAGATGTTCAATTAACACCTGCATGTTTTTAAATAAAATTACTTAAAGACTGCAGTTTACATGATAATTTGGTGAAGTCATTGTATTTGAGATATATATTCATTAAAGTTTTGTATCATTTCTTTATTCGTTAAATCATTAATAGATCAATGGTTTTTCTTCTGTTTCAAAGGTTTATCTTACTTCTTTTTACTTACTCTCTCAGTGTAGACTGTGGATTTTCTTTATCCCATGTAAATGTACCTCGCTGAATTTTAATGGCATAATCTAAAAGGAAAGAAAAATATGTGGTCTTCTTTACTGCATATATATATATAAAATAATCTTACATTGTCGTGCAATATAAATAATATTTTGTAAAAGGCTTATAAAATGGTAGAAAGTGAGGCTGTGCTGAGCATTTCTAACTGTTTAGAGCCGAGTAAAAATAACATTTATATTGCGAGACAATGTATGGTTATTCTTTATATACTATTCTAAATTAAATATTTAGGGTAAAAACACCATTTTGTAATTTGGATCGGACAAAGTTAAATTTCAGAGAACCTGTATGTTTTATTGACTTCATAAATAAAACTCTACGGAAACACATTGTCAACATCATTAACAAGGTGATATAAATAAAACTCTACGGAAACACATTGTCAACATCATTAACAAGGTGATATAAATAAAACTCTATGGAAACACATTGTCAACATCATTAACAAGGTGATATAAATAAAACTCTACGGAAACACATTGTCAATATCATTAACAAGGTGATATAAATAAAACTCTACGGAAACACATTGTCAACATCATTAACAAGAGGCTCTCAAGAGCCTGAATCGCTCACCTTAATTTTTTTGGTTAAATCTCTCATCAATGATTATTTTGGCTTTTCATTTTATTTAAATGTTCTTTGAATCGTCCTATTTTCTTCAAAAGCAAAAAAAAAATCATTTTCTCCTATGTTCTATTTTAGCCATAGGAGCTATGTTTCTGACATACAAGGAAATGAAATATAAAATTTATACTAGATACTCTGAAACTCATTTAGCCTAAGTTTGGCTGAAATTGATACAGCAGTTTCAAAGGAGAAGATTTTTTAAAGTAAGTCAACATGATGAACAAATTGTGAAAAAAGTCTTTAAAGGGCAATAATTCCTTAAAAGGTCAATTGACAATTTTGGTCAAATTGACTTATTTGTAGATCTTACTTTGCTTAACATTTTTGCTATTAACAGTTTATCTGTATCTATAATAATATTCAAGATAATAACCAAAAACTGCAAAATTTCTTAAAAATCATCAATTCAGGGGCATTATACCTGAAAAACCAGTTACCCAATTCGGCTGAAAATTTCAGGACAGGTAGACCTTGACCTAATAAATACTTTAACTTCTTGTCTTATTTGCTCTAAATGCTGGAGTTTTTGAGATATAAGCCAAAAACTGCATTTTACCCTGTGTTCTATTTTTAGCCATGACGGCCTTGTTTTTTGACGAAATAAAAAATAAAGCACAAACTTTATTTTATACACCCTACTGATCATTCAGTTGAAGTTTGGTTGAATTTGGTTTAGTAGTTTTAGAGGAGAAGATTTTTTAAAGTTAGCAAATATGATGAACAAATTGTGAAAAATTGTCATTAAAGGACAATAACCCCTTAAGGGGTCAATTGACAATTTTGGTCATATTAACTTATTTGTAGATCTTACTTTGCTGATCATTTTTGCTGTTTACAGTTTATCTTTATCTATAATAATATTCAAGATAATGACCAAAAACTGCAAAATTTCCTTAAAATTACCAATTAAGTGGCAGCAACCCAACAATGGTTTGTTTGATTCATCTGAAAATTTCAGGGCTGATAGATCTTGACCTAATGAACATTTTTACCCCGTGTCAGATTTGCTCTAAATGCTTTCGTTTTTGAGATATAAGCCAAAAACTGCATTTGACCCCTATGTTCTATTTTAAGTAACGGCGGCCATGTTTTTAGACGGATCAAAAATCGAAGCACACACTTTGTGCAGGATAATCTAAGGAACAATCATGCTAAGTTTCATTCAAATCCATTCAGTAGTTTCAGAGGAGAAGATGTTTGAAAAATTGTTAACGACGACAGACGACGACGACGGACGCCAAGTGATGAGAAAAGCTCACATGGCCTTTTAGGCCAGGTGAGCTAACAAGGTGATATAAATAAAACTCTACGGAAACACATTGTCAACATCATTACAAGGTGATATAAATAAAACTCTACGGAAACACATTGTCAACATCATTAACAAGGTGATATAAATAAAACTCTACGGAAACACATTGTCAACATCATTAACAAGGTGATATACAGTCAGTGATTGTTTATCATATATGAATATATGGTAAATGCAATTTGACTGAGCAAATAGCACAGCTGCAATATATATTTTTATATTTTCGTTTTTTTTTCTTCATAAAAAAGATGGTTTCAAGTTATGGATGTCTCCAATAGAAAGAATGTTAGGACAAAGAATGGACAAGCAATCAATTTAACTGTAAATTTAGAGATATGTCTTGTGTTCTTTGTTATTCTCACAGTAAAATGCAAATGTTGAATTAAATAGTAATACTTTAATTTGTAAGTTATTCAAAATAGTCAAAGTCAATGAGGGGGCATTACCAAATTATTTCTATGGAAATTAGAAGTGCAAATGCTTATACTACTGTATGTCAAATATCATTGACCTTCTCTAGCAGTTCCCCATAAACTGACCTTATCACAAAATAATAAATTTAAATTAAGCAAAACTTTCAATGTCAATGAACAATGAATGAGTGGGCTGGCCAAATAATCTTCATGGAAATAAGATCCAATGCTAATAAGGTTGCATGCTAAATATCTATGTCCTACATCAAGTGGTTCCCAATTGGCCTTTTCAGAATCTTAAGCATCATGGGTAATTTAATTGTTCGTACCCCAAAATGAAAATGACGTCACATCATTGGTTAAATTTCCATTGTTTATGACATTTTTAACCAATCAGGACGTTTTGGTGTACATTTTTGAAAATATTACCCAGGATGCATTAGATTCTGAAAGGCAAATAAACCAACCAAATCACAAACTAATACACACAAACTCTGCAAAAGTTATAAAGTTGATAGACCATGACTGAGGGTAAAATATTCTCCATGTACCAAATATCAATGAACAACTCCTACTAGTGGTTTTCCATTAACTGACCTAATCACAAACTTATATATTGTTGATGAACCTGCAGGTGCTGCCAGAAACAGCCTACCAATAAAGGCGACTAGACAAAATACTTAATGAATGCCTTAATCTCTTTATAATCATTACCTGTATCAAAGACATGCTGTGTACTGCTAGGATCTAAATCTTCACTCGACAGAAAACTACCAACTCTCTTCAAAGAAACTTTACCCTAAATTTAATAATATATATAATTAAATAATTTTGTTATAGTTTAGGTCAACAATGTATTTTAAAAAAACTTTTGGATAAATTAATGGAAATTTGGTGCAAACACAATATAAATACGTTTTTACAAAAACGAAGTACTGCGATAACAATTAATGTTCTAGAAATTCTTTGGAAAATTCATACTTATCTCAACCTTGTTTATTTGTTCACATATCTTGCCCGTTTTGGTGTCTCCTTTGATTGCAAAAAATCAATTATAATTTAAGATCAATAGAACAAAATGCTCATACATCTAATTTAAAGTGAAAAGACTTATCAGATAAACCAAATTATTAGATTTGTCTGTTAAAAGTTTTCTTCCTTTTTTCATTTCCCCATTTATAATTGATTCATGAGGTAAAAATGGACTAAAGGAAAACAGCAAGATGCTTAGTAGTCATTAACTATGGTATGACAGGAAACAATGAATGACTTTAAACTTGCCTGTATAATGGCAGATATTGACTGTGCTAACAGGATGACTGGCAGACGTAAAATGTTGAACAAGGCAAGAGAAACAAAAGCTTTGCTAGCACTAAGATATTTGTCATCACTGATGTTGACATATGTGGCAAAAGTTGCCAAAGCAACCTGCAAAATCAATATAAAACATCGTAAATTGTGGAAAAAAGTATTTTTTAAGCATTCATTGATTTCATAACTTAGGCCAACTAAAATTAATTAGTAGATTTTCATCCAAATTTTTGAAAATAATGGAGCGGGTGGGAGGATTTTATTTTTTAAATTTTATTTCATATGAAACCCTTTTGTGACGAGTTCTTCATATATGCAAGTGTAATAATAAGCTTATATCATGTATACACAAGTATGAGGAATCTTACATAATATTTCAAATCCTTAAATAAATATATCTAATTGCGGCTTTAAAAATTTAACAACAAAAACGTGTGAGAAATACTCTCTTCAGTTAGACTACCTACACAAAATTATTTGGGTTTCTAAACAATGGTTTGTATTACCATTAAATGAAGCAAATGCATTGGTATGCAACACAATTATTATGAGTACAGAATAAAATGAAAACTCAGAGAGTGTTGAAAATAATAGGGTTGGTACTTTATATGCCAGATGGAAATATAATTATCATGTAAAACATGAACTTAATAATAATAAAAAAAGTTGTTGTTTAATGAGTATTTTTAAATTTGGGTGTATTGGGAAATTTGCTGTTTGTCAACATAAAAAGACAGCCATGGGTAAAATCAAAGAGCTTGCATAAATAAAATGCGCATATGTTAGTAGACTTTTTAAATTCAATAAACGGTCATAAATCTAACAAGTTCGTGCTTGTGTTTCAATATCTATAATCCAGTCATGTTTTCTGTATCAATTGTTTCCACGAATCTTGTGCTTTGGGTACCATTTACCATTTAAATTTCCTGAGACAACGTCATTGCATAAATAAAAAAGTCCGCAGTTTTCTAATCACAGAAATTTGTGACATACTGCGATTTGCAGTCTTGGAAACAGCGTTTTTCTCGTAACACCAATATTTTATGTCATTCTCGTTATCAATCTTCACTCTCGGAAGATGATGTTGTCATCATAGAGCAGCGGAAAGGTCGGCTTAATCATTTTGGTTCGATTTACTCGAGGTACAAAAAATTTAAAACAGAAAGCATTGAATGAAACGAGATTTTAACGGTTACCGGTAACGGGAATGAACATAATCCGGAAATCGTAAATTTTATAAAATAAAAAAATTCGGGGCGGGGCGATTTCAGAGGGGCGGGCGGGGATGAAAATCTATCAATTAATTTTAATTGGCCTTATGTCACTACAAGTGACAATTTCAACTTATTCTATTCCGCTAAAGTACACAATTCATCATTTCAGAATCTAAAGGATTGTGGGGAATTTCATTGTTTTTACCGTAAAATGAAAATAATGTAATGCCATTGGTTGAATTCCCATTGTTGGAAGTTTTTAACAACCTTGACTGGCTATACAGCCCTTGCACAGTCAGCCCTGGCTTGCACCTTTTTGGGTATTAAATAATTTAATTTTTACCATATGGTAATTTGTTGAGAACATTGTTAGCTAATGGCAACATTTTGGTGTATGCTTTTGAAAATATTATCCAGAATTTGATAGTTTCTTAAAGGGTATATTATAAACCAGGTAGAAACATTTTCCTACTTTTGAAAGAAAAAAAACCCACACCTAAATGTTAAAATTGCAATCTGTATGTTGTATGTCACTATTGCACAATACAGTATATGGTAATTCTTCTAATAAATACCATTGAATGGTCAAAAAGGTAAAAAAATAAAATGTTAGCTTTCCTTGGTTGAATTAACATGTATTATTATTTCTAGATGACCTACCACAAATGGTGCCAGTAACCACCCAAATGTTGCTACTCCCTGCAGATAGGCAACTTTCATTAGATTGTCAAGCTCCCTTCTCCTGATCACTGATACTTGATAAGTAAAAGAAGGCTCCCAGGCATACATCTTCAAAACCTACAATTTATATATTTCAAGTATAAAATCAAACAAATAGTACACTTCACTTAAAGGAATAGTTCTCATTGGAAGCATAATTTTTTTTTATCTTTATCTTTTAAACAAATGCATTAAAACAAATTTATTTGTACCAGAAACTCAAACAACCCAAATGAATGTTTAAATATACTTTTTTAAACCCACTCCTCCATACTACTCAGTAATCAGAGAAAAAAAACTTTAAAACAAGTCAGAGTTTACATAGTGCAGCACTTTATAATCATAATCTTCATGCATAAACATTGTAACAATCAAACTAGATAGATATCACAAAAAGCACTAATATTTATAACTATTATACAGTATTTCATAATAAAATGTCCTCAGTACACGAATGCCCCACTTGCACTATCATTTTCCATGTTCAGTGGACCGTGAAATTGGGGTAAAAACTCTAATTTGGCATTAAAATTAGAAAGATCATATCATAGGGAACATGTGTACTAAGTTTGAAGTCGATTGGACTTCAACTTCATCAAAAACTACCTTGACCAAAAACTTTAACCTGGAGCGGGACAGACGGACGAACAGACAGACAGACAGACGGACGGACGAACGGACGGACGGACGAACGGACGCACAGACCAGAAAACATAATGCCCCTCTACTATCGTAGGTGGGGCATAAAAAGTATTTCACTCATTATATTTATATTCTGATTTGATTGAAATGAAAGAATGTATGAAATTTTGCTATTTCTATAAGACAGAAAAAGAGATACAAACCTTCATGCCATTGAGAATCTGATTCATCAATTTGATTCTCTCCCCTTTAAGAGCCAGAACATCAGCTGTGAGAGTAAGTTGTCTGGCAGCCACCAAGGAATTAAGCGGTATCAGTAGAAGCAGTACCCCTAACCCAGCAAGACAAGAAATGCCAAGTGTTCCCCAGAGGAGGTACATGCCGATAGCTACTTGTACAGGTACTGACATTACGGTGGATAGATAGGTAAACATATCCTGTAAATGTTGACAATCCACTGACATCAGGCTGACTATCTGACCTAGAGTTGTCTCTTTTTTGGCATCACTGTTCATTGTTAATGACTAAAATTATAACATATCGGTAAATTGTAGGATATTAACAAATTTAATGTTGGAAACATATATTAAATTAGACAACATTCAAACAATGAACTATGAATGCTTATTTATGCATCTGCTATACTGAAAATTTATTTTTGTGCAAAAAACATCACAAAATGTATGTATTTAAAGTATGTCAATCTCTCTATTAGTTTAGAAAAGTTATGATCTGATTTGTATGTAATCATTCTGTACTTTTTATTCTTTTTATTGGATGTATGTATTAAGTTAAGACAGCAATCTTTTAACTGTAGTTAAGACCAGTTAAGACAGGAAAATTGAAGTTGTTTAACTTCTATTCTAAAAACAATATAAAGGTCAGTAAGTCATGTAATATAACTAATACAGTTGACTCTTGTTGTCTCGAACTCGGTTGACTTGAAATTTAGGATGAGTCGAAGTTTTCACATGGTCTCGAACTTTGTTTCATATGAATGTATGTATTTCTACTATTAAGTTGAAATTGGATGAGTCAAAATTTCAGTTGAGTCGACCTAAATTTTAAATTGATTTATGACATGCTATTTCCAAGTATCTTAAGTGTTTACCTAAGATTATCTTTTATAAAAAATTTATAAAAAATATAAGTTTATGTTCATGACAGAGTCTTTAAACTGTTTACAAAAACAATTAATTGTGATTGACACTGATGTGTATAAAGTGGGGATTAAGACTTCCGTTGTTGATCACCTAAAAACTACTCAATCGGCATCTTTAATCTTGTATTTTCTTTTGAAAAGAAAGAGTGAGATGAAAGAAAATGAAAAGAAATCTATATTTTCTAAAATCTCTTGTATCTAAGAATTATAATTTTTGTCTTCTTTGAATGATCTAAATAATGCTAAGATGGATTGAAAATTACTCTCTCAGATAAAAACCATAGGAAAAAATTGTAGCTGAAACAACCGAATAAGTAAAAATAATGTTATTATAATAATGAAAGACCATGACATACAAATACTTGGATCTGATACCAGAATATCAATCCCCTTTTCATATTCATCCAGATTTATTTTAGCTTTACCAAGCTAACCAAGACTTGTGTCCCTTTGTCTGTCAAACTTCCGGTTTTCATTTGAGTAAAACTACATGTATCTAAAAATATTTCTCTGGTCTGGCAGACTTTGAGATAACGAGAGTCGACTGTAGTTATCTAAAATGTTTCTTATCCCAAAAAGGTGCAGTTTTGACAAAGACTTCAGATACAACTGTTAGCTGTTAACTGCTTCTTTCTCCCTGCGGCAAATATCCATGTACTGACTTCACCAATTGATACCGTCAGAGCTTATAATACAATACAGTTATCTCCTAATTACATAGACCACTCTACCACCAAAGTAAGCGTACCTTTTTATATATTGCTGATATAAGAGAACATCTGACCCTCATTCCGACAGCCATTCCCAGCTTATAATTCTGATGATAAAACACAGATTGTATCATTCCGCTGACAAATAATCCAACAGCAGGGAGATAGCCCTTCCATGATGGCTTGTTATCACGATCATCTGCATAGGCTATTAAAAAACTATTGCAAAAGGAATTTATTAGTTAAAATAAAACATTTATCAACAACAATATATTTAACAACTGCTTTAATGTGACTTGACTGTAATTGCAGCTCTCCACCTATTGCAGTTGAGACATTCAAAGTTCTGACACAATTACAATTTGTTTTATCAAACCAAACTGTTCAAGGGATCAGAAATTTTAACAAACTGCTGTAGAATGCCACAGTTAAGTCTCTTAAGTGCAAGGTGATTAAATATTTAGCATTCTTATTCAATAAATTTGAATTTCAATTACTACATATAATAACAGCTGTTAAAAACATGTTGGAAAACCTGAAAGTCAATACAATCATGTAGTTGAGGTAGTCTTTATCATTGAGCTAGTACACATTTTAGTTAAGGGTCCAGATGAAGCACGCCTCAGGCTGCAGGATGTTCTCGCTGTGTTGAAGACCCATTAGTGGCCTTCACCTGTTTTCTACTCTTTGGTCGGGTTGTTGTCTCTTCGATATATTCCCCATTTCCGATCTCAATTTTTTTTTTAGACTAATGTTAAAAAAAACTAGTTTCACATATAGTCCCAAAAACTAAATCAAAATTAAAATACAAGATTATTGCTACAATTTTAAGATAAATATTTGTATACATCTGAGTTTTATAAAAACTATTGTCAAAAACATATAAATGACCTTTTTAATAAACTGTGAACAATCATTTACTGTAAGTAAATCTATTTTCTTTTTATTAACAGTTTCAGTTAAGGGAGTTGGCTTCTCAGTTTCAAAATAATTAACTTTTCAAAACACTAGCATTTATTGATAGGGGATTAATAAAGGAAACAAAAAAGCATAAAAAATATATAGGTCACCATGCTTGTTTTTGAGATATTAGCCATTGAAATTTTGGCAGGAAAATGTTCTCTCGACTTTTCATAGCTTTGTCAAGTTTAAGTCCTTAAAAAACTATTAAAAAATAATAAAAATGTTATTAGACTTTAACAGACAGCTTATCATTATATATGTGAAAGAATTATAAAAAGAAAAATGGGGGTATCCGGAAAAAAATTGTTAAGGCATTCAAATGGATAAAACCAGAGGATTCCAAAAATCTGACCAAAATTCCTAAACATGACAAGCGAGCTTCCTTAAAATAAAATGTACTTACCTAATGAGTATAGGTCCAACAAATTGAAGAATATCAGATATAAATTTAAACCACAATGATAGTAAATAAGTCCAGCCAAAACTATTAAACAAGGCCTTGAACAATGATCCTTTATGTCTTGTTGATTTTTGGACATTTATTTTGGTGGGTAACAGCTTCGTTTGAAGTAATGGTGTTTTCTCCGTCTCTGAGGTAGATTGTTGAATATCATACACATGTTGAGTCCTCTCTCTGGCATTTCTAAATAAGAAAGAATCAGAAGATCATCAAAAGGTATATATTCTACCATCAACAATATACAGGTGGATATAGAAAAGCACTTAACTCTTAAAAATATTTTTAGAAAATTTGTTTCAAACTTCAAAATTTTGTAATTGATCTTCATCAACAACAAAAAAAACATGATGCAATGATTTAACAACACTATCATAATTAAAATCTTATTTATATGTCTATTAAACAACAAGAGTGCACATGCTGAAATGTCTCGCCTTCTTTATCAATCATTGATATTATGTTGATAGTAGGGATGGCAACGAGTACCTGAGTACTCTGGTACTCGCTTGGAAGGCCGAGTACTCGAGTACAGTTTTAGTACTTGGATACTCGTTTGCCTGTTTTAAATCTTGAGATATTTCTCTTTACATTTCCACTCACTTTAGTTCCGTTGAAATATCCCCCTTCGTAATACTAAATAAAATCAATTAACAACATAAATATGTTTATCTTCCCAGCTAACAATGTTACGTCATAATTACGTCGTGACAACGTCATGTTTTCGTCGCATTGACGTCAGGTTATTACGTTGTATTTACGTAAAAGTGTATGGTTTTCTTGACGTTGTCACAACGTCGTACATTAACGTTGTGGTGACGTAAAATTACGTTTCTACAACGTTATTCCTGACATTACAACAACGTTTATATCACGTTATGTCGATGCTGTCACAACGTCATACATCAACGTTGTGGTGACGTAAAATTACGTTTCTACAACGTTATTCCTGACATTACAACAACGTTTATATCACGTTATCGCAACATTATACATTAACGTTGTGGTGACGTAAAACGTAAAATTACGTTTCTACAACGTTAATATCACATTATGTCGACGTAATATACTTGCACTTTTATATTTTGCTTTATAGTTGGCCAAGAAATTATCGTATATACAAACACATAGTATCAACTGTGTTTGGGACCATGAGGTGATCTCTAGATGATATGGTCCGAGACCACAATTGTCGTCCCTTGATTTTCGTTGTTCACGAATATAGTCCCTATTGTTAACAGTGGGTTACTTGCCATTAATTATTATACTCCTTCCAAGTTTATTTCTCCATGTTTAATGCCTCAAATTGTAAGTAGGGGGGTGAAATTACACTGTAAAAAAATTTGGGTCCAGAATTTTAAAGGAAAGTAGTGATTTGGTCCAGGTGAAAAAGGTTGAAAAATAACACTTCGGAAGCTGTCAAAAGATTTCAAGACGCCCTAAAGATAAATTTGTCCATATTTTGAGTTAGAGACGATGAAGTTTTCTATAATTTTGATATAATTTGTCCCAAAAGTAGTACAACACACTGTGAAAATTTCATTGAGAAAGCGCAGGTGGGATTTTTTTAATTTTCATTTATGTTCTAAAAGAAATGCACTACGAATTAATTGTGTTCTCGGACCATATATGTTGGTTATATTCTCTGAAGGAATTCGTATATTCTGCATCATCATCTTTTTTTTGTAGCTTCAATCGAATTACTGTTTCAGTAATTGTGATATAACAGAAATGATTCCTAGGGCCATCTATAGCTGAGTGTCTGCCTATTCGTATGCAGTTCTTGATAGTGCTTGTAAAAATAATATGCATTTATCATATATGTTACTCTATAAGAGGGATGTTGCGCCGGTCTCTTTAACCTGTCTTTAATTGCTGCCTATACGATATGGGAGTTGCCCATTGTTGCAGGCAGTACATTGACCTCTATAGTTATTTTCTGTGTCGTTTGGTCTCTTGTGGAGAGTCTCGTTGGCAATCATAGTACCACATCTTCTTTTTTTATATTCAATTTATTTCATCGTAGTATACATTTCTCATTAAGCATGTTCACGTTCTGAATATAATATCTGGCTAGCTAAATACCCACCCATGAAAGTTATAAAAAAAAGTTTATGAAAAGTAAATAATGCCTGCAAATGTTTGCACCTGTCCCAAGTCAGGAATCTGATGTACAGTAGTTGTCGTTTGTTCATGTAATTTATACGCGTTTCTCGTTTCTCGTTTTTTTTAATTTTATATAGATTAGACCGTTGGTTTTCTCGTTTGAATGGTTTTACACTAGTAATTTTGGGGCCCTTTATAGCTTGTTGTTCGGTGTGAGCCAAGGCTCCGTGTTGAAGGCCGTACATTGACCTATAATGGTTTACTTTTTTTTAAATTATTATTTGGACGGAGAGTTGTCTCATTGGCACTCACACAACATCTTCCTATATCTGTATATCAAAAAGTGAAGAATTGATCGTTAACTTTGTTTATTTTAAATGTTCTCCTGGGTCCCTGGTAGTGGTATTTCCGGAGCTGCTGCAATTGTCCTCTTAACAGTTGGTTCCTGCAATGACAATACAAAAACTTATTTGTACAAAAAGTTAAATTGTAATTATTCTAGGTCAAACATTATTGCAAATAAATACTAGATCTATGTAGCTGTGTGTAAGACGTGGCTTTCCAAATCTCCTTGAAAAACACATAAACCACATAATTATATATTCAGTTAAATTTAATGTTCCCCTTAATTTAATGTCTCAAAAGAGTATCTTGATCTTCACAATGCTAGTTACAAATGCATATCTATAAGGCCACCCTTAAAAAATTGTGTGTTTGGCATAGCCGACCCACACTATCAGCAGGTGGGTAGGTAGGTAGGGAAATTTTTTTTTTTTAACATTTAAGAACTTTATACATGTAAATCATGAAGTCTCTAGATCAATGTTGTCTAAAGCATTGCAGTATTGTTGTGTGTACATGCTGGTGGTTTCTTTGAAAGGGGTCAACCGTCAATGTCACATTCTACATCATACACAGAAACAAAATCAAGAGCATACCAGGCACTAGTAAGACCCAAACTGGAATATAGTTGTAGTGTCTGGGACCCCCATATGAAAGAACAACAGATACAATTAGAAAAGGTACAGAGACGTGCTGCTCGTTATGTACACAACAACTACGATTACACGAGCAGTGTCACAAACATGCTAAATCAGTTAAAATGGCCACCACTAGCTGAGAGACGCTTAAAAACCAGACTTATTTTATTTTATAAAGTAATACATTGTCTTGTTGCCATTCCATCGCATATTCTTGAACAAACAGACAGCAGAACAAGACAAAATTTTAGGCCTAATAACAATTTCGTACTGAATTAAAAAAAACAACAACATAGAATACAAACAATAATAATTTTGGGAAATATTCCAATATAGGTTGCACTATACGGGGTAATAATGGTATTCTTACCATATAGCGTGTTCCGCCTGGTTCTGGGGGTGTATGTTTTAGGGTTTCCCCAATCAATTCTTCAATATCTGATGTCCTTGCTGAGTAGCTTGAACATGTAGTTCTTCATGTAAGACTCTACAAAAATTGACATTGATAAAATTTGCATAGTGATATTAAATATAATTTAAAAATAAACCGTAGACTGTCAGGGAGCAACAATTTAACTTCAAGGAAGGTCATGGTTTTTGCTTGAGTCAGTGAAGTGCAAACAATTTTATTTAATTTTTCAACGATATCAATCAAATTATTTTTTTTTAAGTCTAACACTATAAGGTATGGGTGGAATCTGGATTCAGAATATTTTTTGTCCTGTACTCGAACAGAATATTTTGTTTCATCAATTTGGAAATCTTAAGAAAAAACTCCATGTCTTCATTGTGACTGATATATCTTTTTAAACTCCACAAAGAACCGGTAAAAAAAAACAAATTCACAGTATTGTCAGCGCCGGCAAAATAGCCATTACTTTTGAATTATGCTATAGCTATTTATAGCTCGCTTTTAATCGAGATATTATAATCATATCATATAATTACTGTTTCACCGGCAAATAAGCCACTGCCAAAATATAAAAAAAAAATATAATTGAAAATTATGACCATAAATGTATGTTTTACATTTACAAATTTGCCATATATATGTTCCAGACCATTGAGTATTTGGACCGTACGAGTACGGTTCGGACCGTATATTCGTATACTCGTACGGTCCGATCATACGCGTGCGGTCGGACCGTATGAGTATACGCGTATGGTCCAGTACGAGCTGACCTAATGTTATTGGATCATATGGTTTACATTTAGACAACCATTATCACAATCTTTATTTTTAGTATTGCAAATTGTTATTACAATTAGATGGACGTATTTTTTTTTTGAGTTGAAATGTGTGCTGTTCATGCATGTTCCCTTGCATTTACATTTTTTTTTCTAAAATTGCTAAATAGTGTCCTCCCACATTATGTTTTCTTCCGATATCTTCAATTTCAGTGATCATATAATTCAATTAATGTATTACTGGTCGACATGTTAAGACATACAAGAAATTGACAGATTTATTAGCGCGAATTTTTTAAATAGTTAAAATATAAAGTTTTTATTTCAATTACATTTGAACTTTTTTATATAAATTTGAGAGTTAAGTTATCTTGATCTGTTTATATATGCATTTGCATTAAACTTGAACAACTTCTTTATACATGTTATATTAGTTCTACCGTATGAGTATTTTGAAAAAGTAAGCATACGGTCCAAAAACTTATAGATACGGTCTGGAACATATATTATATAATACAGATTAATCGTTGACTATTTATTCAGTCATTATATACATAATAATAATTAAAGGAGTAGTGGTATGATTTTTTTGTAAATTATATTGTCCCTTGCAAAAATAAATAATTATAAATAATTATTTATTTTATTGTATAGCAATATAATATGTCCCACAGAAAGTAACCAAAAGTTAGAGTGCAATAAATTCCAATATTGCACTAGTGCAATAAATCTTCAAATTCATGACGTCATCAACGTCAAAATCTTAGTATAAACCAGTTTTTACTTCCAAATATTATATTGCTATACAATAAAAGGGTTATAGCATGAATATTGGGGAATATTGTCCCTCGTAGAACATATATTGCACTCGCAAGCTCGTGCAATATAAAATTCTACTCGGGACAATATTCCCCAATATTCATGCAATAACCCTATATTATTAAAGTGTCACATACTCGTCTACTGATGTTATAGATACAGATAATATTATATAATATACATTGCACAATAGTAAGATAAGACAAATACCCATCCTACATAGGCTTATGAGACACTATATACAAATATATACCTATTTAACAAATACAAATTGTAAAACATAGTAAAATGTCAAAAATGTTTAAAATTATCCGGATTTTTCAAATAATAATAAAAATTAAAATATGTAATTAAAAAAAAACATAACCTTAATTTAAAAACAGAAATATAAATATAAAAAAGAAGATGCTGTATGAATGCCAATGAGACAACTTTCCACAAGAGACCAAAATGACACAGAAATTAAAAACTACAAAGTTGATTTTTGTAAAAAATCTTTTGTATTTATTCATACTAAATTTTTATCAGTTCTTTAGTTTATGAGTTCAATGCACAAGACTTTATATTGTAAATACACTTGAGTTATTTTCAAGGTATGCCATCACTGTGTCTGTGTATAAAGTTAACATGACATGGCAAATACATACCACTGATAGCTCGCTATCCTGACCTCAATTATAATCAAATTAGCTACCCGTGTGTAAGGTTTCTGCAGACGAAATTAGCAAAAGTTTTTTTTTAAAATAATTTATAAAGCAAGAGTACAACAAAATTTAATTTCATATCTATCATGTCTCTCTTCTAAAATGGTTTTATGTATTACATCATGCACGTGTTGTAAAACCAGAATAGTGGTGCGATATGTATAAATTATCGGGTTTTCTACATGCTGATATCGTAAAAATATCAGCCCCGAGGCACAATGTGAACCTTTTTGACGAGCGGCTGATATTTTCCGACATATATACGAAGAAAACCTGCATTGTCACGATTCAGATAATTTCACCTCTCACATCATTTTGCACATTGTGACGTCGCTGGTAGTGATAATGGTTGGAACACAAAAATCATGCATGAAACACTAAATCCTGTATTTTGACATATATACCGGCCGCTCTAACTTTTGACAATGACTTTTCCATTGTGACGTCAGATGTTTTGTTTTATGACGTCAAAACTTTACGGGAACATCATTCTGTTCCTTTATAATAGAAACTTTATAAAAAGTAAGAAGAAAAAAAGAACAGTTAAAGAATACAGATAAATGTACTTACGTTGGATCTAAGTGCAGTGGCTTGGTGAATGGCGTTTACTTTGAATATGACGTCACCACTTAAATAGCGTCACAACTAAAAGCCCTAACAACGGAACCAAAATCGGAAACGTTACGGTATTTCCGTATCTTTTTTTTAACATGAATAAATTCGTACAGACTTTGTCCCCTTTCACAGGTAATGCCTGCCTCATATCAAATATTGTTCATTAGTTCTACCGATACAAACAAGACAAATTAAATCTAGTACATAATAAAAGAAGAAATTTTGCTATTGTAAATTTTAGGGATGTCGACAATTACGTTGCTACAACGTTTTAATTACGTGATTTATTTGATCGATGTACAGTACATATTGCAATTATTTTTTATTTATTTTTTTGTTATTACGATGTTTTATTGATGACAAAAACATGGTTCCTCTTTTATAATAGCGTAAAAATCAACTTAATACTTTATCGACCAAAAATATGACGACGTTGCTATAACGTCACAGATACGTGACAGATGCGTCGCAATATGACATTGCAACAACGTAATATAAACGTTATTAAAAACAATAATAACGTTGTCCTGACGTCGGTTCTACGTCGTATCTGACGTGACGTAAAATTACATTCTCACAACGTTGCAACAACGTCGTACTAACGTAACGTCAGCCATGACCTTCCAGCGACCAATACATAACGTCGCAAGGACGTCATGTGTTTCCTGGGTTGAGGCTACTATTTGTTATAGTGGTACCAGCAATGTCCTTTCCGTCCGAGGGATTCTTTTCAAGTGCACTACTTGTTACAAAAAATAGAAAGTCAAACAGTCTTCCGTCTGAAATTTGTTGACCAGATCATATTTCTAAACAAGAACAAAATCAAAGAGACCTGCGGTGAACCCTACGCAACTGATTAGAGACAAATTTTGACGGTGTTTGTACACGGATCAACACTTTCATGGATTAATAATTAACTCATCACAACCCGTAAAAAGTTACCTTTGTTTGTTAATCAAGACTTCTATGTAAACGTGATTGGTATGAGATGTACATTTAAATTAATTTAATTACTCTGTATTTGAAACTTAACTATATTAGTTGTTTAATTTACAATTTAAAGATAGGCAAAAGTACGAGAGCAACAATCAAACCCAAAAGTCAAAAATAAACTAACAACGTCATGGTTCAAAAAAAGAAAGGAAATCAGATAAACAATAGTGTAAAAAACAAAACACAGAAAAAGTAAGACTGAGCAACACGAAAAAGCACAAGTAATTTGAATTAATGGACATGTCGTATTATAAAAAAACATTAATTGCTATTATGACAGGTTATTTGTAGAAACGGCGGTCGGTAATTCATTGTTTAATTGACACAATAAAAAACAGAGGATCAAGCTATGTTTGTAGTACCTTTGTCTTATGTTTATGAAAGGCATTAACAAAAACACTGCATCCCACCTAAAATCTAAACTTTTCAATAGAGGTTTAAGATTCATCGAGTACTCGCGAGTACTCGAGTATCATGACAGAGTATCCGAGTATTAAATTTCAGATCTTTTGACATCCCTAGTTGATAGTCCTAAATATAAAGTTTTATTACAACTGTCACATAAACTTAACATTAACCATGGAAACTAAACATTGACCAATGAACCATGAAAATGAGGTCAAGGTCAGATGAACCATGCTAGGCAGACATGTACAGCTAACAATTTTTCAATAAAACAAATATAGTTGACTTATTGCTTATAGTTTAAGAAAAACAGACCAGAACACAAAAATTAACACTGAGCAATTAATGAATCGTGAAAAGGAGGTCAAGGTCAAATAACACCTGCACAACTGACATATAGATCATAAAATATTTCCATACACCACATCTAGTTGACCATGTACACCTTACAATCATTCCATACACCAAATATAGTTGACCTATTGCATACAGTATAAGAAAAACAGACCAAAACACAAAAACTAACTATAACCACTGAACCATGAAAATGACTTGACCACCAAAACTTAACCTTGTTCACTGATTCATGAAATGAGGTCAATGTCAAGTGAAATCTGTATGACAGGCATGAGGACCTTGCAAGGTATGCACATACCAAATATAGTTATCCTATTACTTATAATAAGAGAGAATTTAACATTACAAAAAATCTTTTTTTTTTTTTTTTCAAGAAGTCACTGAACCATGAAAATGAGGTCAAGGACATTGGACATGTGACTGATGGAAACATTAGTCATCTATATACTAAGTATGAAGCATCCAGGTCTTCAGACTTCTAAAACATAAAGCTTTTAAGAAGTTAGCTAATGCCGACGCTGGATCACTATCCAATATGTCGAGCTTTCTAGGCTCGACAAAAACAAAAGATTTAATGGACAATTCCTTAACTTGTTTGCTTTATAAATAAAATTGCCATATTGGTGTAAAACATAACTTTCATTATTGGCATACTGTAATTGTTTCCTACCTGCTCTGAGCTTTAGAAAGTTCATATCTCCAGTTACTATCAAATGTCTTCACTACATTTTGACTTTGATCCCGAGACATCAAAGGCCATAAATCTTTTTCTACTAATGGCTTCTTATAAGCTTTTACAATAATCCTTTTAAAAAAAAGAACTCATGTGTTACAATTATTTACTGTCAACCTGTTGACCAAATATGAAATCATTCTATTAAATATTTGCTGAGAAAAATGTGAAGACAATATTTTTCTTTTAAACATATTAAAGAATTCAGTATCAATCAACAGAATTGTCTGCAAGTAAATCACATAATATATCATCCCTATCTAGCTCCCAAGTAAAGCACATAATATATCATCCCTATCAAGCTCCCAAGTAAAGCACATAATATATCATCCCTATCAAGCTCCCAAGTAAAGCACATAATATATCATCCATATCAAGCTCCTGACCAAATATGAAGTTTTTCTCTTCAATAGCTCCTGAGAAAAGAGAGATGAAAGTATTTGTTGGACAGATAGACAGATGAATGGAGGGACTAGGTGATCATTGCAATACATAGCACTAAATAAATGGAATATGTTTCCATGGCACACAAAGATGATGTCTTATCTTGCATATGTTATAAAGGGACTTAACTCAAGAATGATAAAAGTGATGCGACTTAAATTAGAATTCAATCTGTGTTTTTGGGTAATAAGCATTGTGTACAAGTTTCATTTGGTAGAGGAAAACAAAAATTAGTAAAACAGGAACTAATTTCTGGACTTACAGACCTACGTACAGAGGGACGTAAAGATCAACCTCTGCTGCGGGGGCATAACAAACTTAGAACTCCTGTATCCACAGTCAAAGAAAGAACTTTTAACCCCTATGCAGCCACTTCTGTATTTGATATAGTTTTTTTATTTCATTAGTCACCATTTCTTGTTCATACTTACGAGTTCATCCACCAAAAGTATAAAAGATTGAGTATAGAAGCTTTTTCTTCAGGACAATTTTCCTGAAAATAAAATTTCATAAGTACTGTAAATTTATTTGTTTGTACCAATACTTTGTGGATCGAGGACGAAATATAATAGTGCTATTGATGTTGTTATTTACTGAAACTGCTAGCAAATGCATGAGAGTGAACTTTTGCTGAATGAAAAATATATTAAGAACATTCGCAATGTTTTATAAGCATTTAAGTGAAATTTGTCATGGATTATACATGTAAATCTAAATGAACACTAGTCCTATAGCAGACCTTAGCAAGAATTAATAGACATTTGCAATGGGTCTTTTGCTAATTTCACACACTGGGCCAACTTGTCTTTTACATGAAATACTGATTGACAAACTTACTCTACGACTGTCTCCATCTTCACTAACAATGTTTTGTTTTTCAGCAAATGAATGAAGGATTAGTTGCACTAACAGAATTGAATATATAATATAAAATAGTATAAATCTAAATAGGTTCTCTTCATAAGTCTGCAAAAGAAATTCATATCATAAATAACATGTTAGCAAATACAATTTTTGTTATAATTTTTTTCAACAAAGTCTCCAGTTTGTTTTTTAAACAAAAGTTCATTCAGATTTTTTTTTTAGAGGGTTCAATGGGACTGTGGGTCTTTCCTGCAACTGCTGCTGCTGCCAGTATGCAAATGTAGCTTTGATTGCAAAAAAAAAAAATTTTTGTGTCAGTGTCTTATAATTTATCAGAAGAATTAAGAAACATATTTTTTTAATTAGGGTGCTGTGCTATCTCTTGATTATGAAGAACCTATTTTGAAGTTTTGTAATACTAAATGAAGGTTTCATTGCTGTGCTATCTCTTGATTATGAAGAACCTATTTTGAAGTTTTGTAATACTAAATGAAGGTTTCATTGCTGTACTTCATCTTGATTATGAAGAACCTATTTTTAAGTTTTGTAATACTAAATGAAGGTTTCATTGCTGTACTTCATCTTGATTATGAAGAACCTATTTTTAAGTTTTGTAATACTAAATGAAGGTTTCATTGCTGTACTTCATCTTCAATTATGCTGAAGATCTTCAACACTAACCAATAAAATATTTATAAATGCAGGTTAAAGGTAGTCAAATGTTGTTTTTATCAACCAATAGTTCTTTAAAACTGGTTGATGAGAGGCAAACCAAATCATCTTAAATTTAATGTGTGCTATAGTTCTACTGGACTAAAATGATTAAGTTTTGACGTTCACAAAAAGCAAATCTGATTGATTTAAAAACTTATTCAGTCTTTTTGGTCTCATTGGCAATCATACTAAATCCCCATCATATTTCTATACTGAAGGACTGTGCTGATCGAATGTTCACCTGTCTATTATTCACATACTGTGGATTCATTAATTTTCGTTGGACACCAATTTTCTTGGATTTCGTGGTAACAGATGAACCACAAAATTAAATGTTCAACGAATGATAAGTTTTATGTAGACTTCATCAAAACCACGTAATTAAATATCCACAAACACGCTAGTTTTCCTTAATCCACGAAAAATTGGTACCCACAAAAATAAATGAATCCACAGTAGATGACTCCTTGGCCTCACTCTCATTATATATTTTTACATGTGATCATATTAAAACTTACATGATTAACAATTCTTGTGTAAAAGTCAACGATATTGCACACAACCTTAAGTAACCAGAAAACAAACAAAGAGGTCGATGTTATGCTCCCTCGTATTCTGTCTAACTGAGTATACACTGCAGCCAGTCCCTACAAAACAAATACGGAAGATGTAAGGCCAAAATAAAAAGAAACCGTTTTTAGAGTGTACATACATATTCTTAGTTTTTTCCCCTCTTAATGACTTCCCTTAAGATTGCATTGCCATTCTCTGTATTGAATAGTGATAAAATTTTCTGTGGTCCCCATTAACTCACGGTTTGAAATTGTAAAGAAAAGTATACACATCTAGTTTCTAACCAATTTTTCTATAGCAGGAAAACCTAAAAATAAAATATGTTGTTACATCTTTTAAAAATTTCTGATTTGTCATATACTTTATAGATACATATACTAACAGTTGGAAGACCAATTCTCATATTCCAAATTGTATGTAGGAATATAAATTGTATTTATTGCACAGAAAACAATAAAACTCTTTAAACAGGGGAGATAACAATCACAATATGTAAAAGAACTTTAGAACAAAAATATTATTTGCAGCTTTTTCAAATACCAATTGTTAATTGTATGTATGGATATAGTTTGCATATACTGCACAGAAAACATATAGAACATTTTCATGTTACCAACTTTTGACTCCAGGTTTTACATTTATTCAACAGGTTACATACTCTGTGGTAGGGCATCCTGGTACTCTGTCAATTATGAGCAACCAAAAGAACTAAAATTATATTATCGTGCAATTTCAGGGGAATGTTTACTTTTTTCCATTGATTTAGCCATGTATAGAATGCATTAAACAGTTAACTTTCCTTCAAAATTGTACCAATTTAAATCTTGAGTTTACTTATTTAAGTTGCTCTTGCTTGACCGAGGAACGAGGATGTCCTACCACAGAGAAGGTAACCTGTCAAAAAAATATAAAGTCCGGAGTCAAAAGTTTGTAATTTGAAAATGGACTATTAACAGGGGAGGGGGCAACAATCACAAGTCTACTTACAAAGGTAAAGAACTTTAGAATTATATATTGGTAATAGGTTGTCATATTGCCATACTGAAATCTTTTGTATTGTTTACTTTTTTCTTTTGTTTGCTTTTTAATGCAAATTTTTGGTTTATGTTATTTTTACAAATATTAGTACATTGGAAAAGCAAAAAATTAAAGAAAATTTATTAATGAAATTTTTTGGAAAACTAAGGACAGATGAATCAAGTCTAATCATATAGCAGTACAAATGTTTTACCTTTAACTATAATTACTGATTTTATTGTATTGTGTGCACGATTCATATAGCAAATTACACTATCCATACAAATAAACTATTTGTAAAATGATATTCAGTGTACACCTTGACAATATAGTATAAACAGGATAAAAGCATTTTAGGTATGTACCTCTAAATGACCAACAACTAGTATTTGTGATATAAATAGTTTGATAATAGACAAATCATGACCAAGCATACAAAATTTACAAGACAGTTATTATGTGTATCTTCTCATTAATGACATTTCCTTGTTTTCCATTTTAAGAAAAACAGTCGAATGATCTGCAGAAAAGTTCTTTTGCATTTTTTAAGTTTCTAGCTAAGCTTTATCTTTAGTATTGATACATTTGTAGATTGTTATAACTGTTTTAAGTCAAGACATTGTATTGTAACATTGAAATATTCTCATCCCTACTTTTCCAATTTGTAACAATTCATCAATCTACAATTTTGCCTTTTTAAATAAAAAATGTTCAGTCTAGAAACTTGAATGAAAAGAAATGTCCACCCCCTCTCCCCTTACAAAAAAAGATAACTAGATGTTGAAATAAAGATTAGAATTGAAGGTCAATTCATCTAAATCAACCCCGTCTAAAAAAGTGTATAATTTATATATAATTAACTGAGATTATCACAGATTTCAGATAATAGATAGATTCTTTAAATTATACAAATCATGACAAAAGGTAACCACTTATCTTATGAGGTTCCTTGCAGGTAAATCTTAAACAAAATAATTTAAATAATTTAAAACAAAAAATGTATTCTAACTAAAATACAACTTGGAACATGTACATGAAATACAATATAATACCATTTGAAACATATGTATATAGTCAATAAACATGTAATATTAATACCAACCAGTATGTACAAAATAAATTTCAGAATCATATTAAAATTTATCAAATCTGTGGCATAACTCTTCTATATAGTTTCAACACATCAGGTTTTTTTTAATAATATGAAAATAAAGGTGTAAATACATTAATCTTACCTCCTATACATTTCTAGGAATGTGATTGGTTAAAACCATCCTCGTGGAAACCGTGTATATTAATATTAGGTTAGTAGGGAGGCGGGGCTTATTCAATACACGGTTAGCAGTGGAGTTGCGTCCCTTTATATTCCATATAAGGTAGTAGGGAGGCTGGGCTTATTTCATACACGGTTAGTAATAGTGTTACGTCCCTTTAGAAAAAACAAAACAGTACTGAGAAAAAATCTAAGGTTTCAACAGACAAAGAAATTGATGATTAAGATTGAAATAAATTCATAAAACACATTTAAATCCAACAAGTTGTCATTGTTGGCATCTGTATTTGTAGGATCAATGGAAGTAGTTTCTTAATCATGTTATTGCTTACTGTATTGAAGACTTGCTCATTTTGATAGGTCACTAGTCTAAATTTTACACATTAAGATAGTCTGTAAGATAAATTCGTTACATAGTGTGCTAGTGACGTAATACGGTATATATGGGGTCAGTAAATTCCATATGGGGATTCAAGCTTCGCTCTCACCCCATATGGAATTTACTGACCCCATATATACCGTATTAGGTCACTAGCACACTATGTAACTAATAGTATCTAAGTAATGAATGATTAGATATGTATCAAATTTTGTCATATATTAATTTTTGGGGATATTGCAGAAAATACTTTCCTTAAACTTCCAAAGCAGTTGTAGACCACTTAATTATACATGCTCATGATATAAATAGATGGGTGAATACAACAGTCATGATATAAAATATCAATTCTTATATGACGACTTATCATCGTCAACCAGTATAATCAAATATATCTACACAAAAACGGCTAGGGTAGGAGGGGTCCTGATCCTGAGACCTGGGCTTAAACAAGATATCCTGAGGTCCCAAATTTAAATAAATTTAAATCCCGAAATCCTGAAATTAGAAAAAAGAATTCCCGGATCTCGAAAGGGTCAATCCTGAAATCCCGAATTTAAAACCACCTGATCCCGAAGTCCTGATAAAGGTCCTATCCCCCCTCATTTATTCTGCCAGATATTCTCAATGTTCGACATCAAAGCACCTAGTTTACTTAGGCCAAGATTCAGATACAATATATTTATCTCTATTCTACAGAAAAATAAACTAATCAGTCCATTTCATTTTATTTTTCATGGTAAAGTTTCATAAAACGAAAATTCCGCGAAATGATGTTTTGTCTTAGCATGGCAACGAAACATGGTGACTTCACAAGTATGTTTCTGTAAACAAAAAAATCAAATGTAAATACCAGGCGTTTAAGAGCTTCTTGTACGCCTCAGAACGAATAAAATTACATTGAAAGAAAATATATAAGTGAAAAATGTGATAACAAAAAATAATAATTGAATTATATAATATTACTAATATTATCAAAATTGGGTAAAATGGAACAGCTAAAACAGTATCGTATGTATAGAGCTATCATGGTTAACGAAATTACCGAATTTGTCCTATAAGAATTGAAAAACGCTTAGGGTAAAATATTCGAATATAAATGACCAACCCATGGTTAAATGAAAACAAATCTATGGCTGCCATGAATTATTTTTTAAATATAATCAATTAAATAAATGAAAATTGACTTACATAAGAAACAGCATTGATCAAGCCAGTAACAATGACAACATTAGGTGCTGTGTAACTGAGATTTTCTTCTGATACTTCTCTTACAGTATCAATTACAGTCATGACAACCAATATTAAAACTAATATCTAGAAGAAAAAAAAGAAAGTAATGAGACAAAATTACTTGTGAATAGGAAATACAACTCAGAATACTAAAAACTTTGTGTAGAATAAACTGTTGACACAGATATATGTCTCGTCTGTCAATGTAAAATTCAGTCTTTGGACCAACTAGAGGGTAGGGCCTAAAAATGGTTGACAAACTGAGATGTACAGACAGGAATGTAACTTTATAAAAGATATTGTCTATTGTAGTTCCTATCAAACTAACTTAATCAGAAAGCTTATCAATTTGAAAATTGTTAATTGACTGAAAGTCACAGGACCATGGCCTACTGACCAAGGCCTCAAAATACTGTCAAACTGATATGTATTGATAGCAATGCAATTTCATACAAAATATCATTGATCTATCACCAGGTACAGTTCTACTGCTCCTATCAATATTACGTAAGCAGCAAACTTAACATTCAAAATTGCTGATGTTAAGTTTTCTGTAACTGGACTATTGCCTAGGGGTATGGCCTCAAAAGAGTTGTCAAACTGATATGTATTGAAAGTTATATAAAATTCATACAAACTATTATTGATCAATCACAAGTTATTAGGATCAAGCTAACAACTTTAACTATCACAGAAATTCCCATTGTAAACTTACCAATTTTGACATATTAAATGCAGTTACAGGCAATCTTTGATTTTTGGTTGTCCTGACTAGATAAATATTTACTGGTAAAGTTAACCAAAGCCAGCCACATGGTAACCATACTAATACTGTGTTCCTGAAGCATTTAGTGAAGTTTGGATATGTACTGTTGTCAGAAAATCCTGTGTCATCCTGTGAAATTATTAAAGATAAAACATAATATATAAACATATATATAGATATATTTGTAACCAAATAATAACCTGGTTGTTAAACTAACATGACTCATAAATAAATAGAATAACAGTTTTATAATTAAATGATGCAAGGGGGTACTTTAATAATGTATTTACAATTTTTTTTTGTGATTGTACTCAATTGCCCATATTTATAAAATATGGAGATTCAGTGATATGATTGCCAATGAGATCACTATTCACAAGAGTCATAATGAATACTTAATAGCTTAAGTTCTAATTTAAACTTGAAAAAAAAATGTCTTTACGGGGCAATAACTCATATTGCACTCTTCTGATAAAGTATGTAGTTATTAATAAAATGTAGTTTTACATTTGTGACATTCTGATAATTTTTTCCTTTTCCCTTTAATTAAGATTTCAGTGAAGGATCAAGAAATGTTCTCCCCCCCCCCCCCCCTAAACATAAATCCACAAATCCACCACTGCATTTTCTCTGATTTTTAATGTTTTCAATAAATAAGACAAATACAGCAGTTAAGTGTTTAAGTCTGTGTTATGAACTATTTTTAGTCATGGGAAAGCAGACACAAACTTTATAGTTAATAGAGAACAATGCTGTCCCTCTGGTTTCTTTCGCCCCTCTTTTATACTTATTCCCATAAGGTCCAGTTCGTTTTAAAAAACGTTATGTGATTTCAAAGGGAACATTTTATGAAAAGTGACAGATTGAAGATATAGACACCCAAAGAGAAACTGAAAGATGTACCCAAATTTTTTATTTTTTTATTTTTTAACTTTAGACAAATATAGAAAATTACTATCTTTACCATATCAGACCACTTCATTCAATTTCTTGAGTTAAATCATTATTCAAATAGTTTAAAGTTGTCCATCTTTTGACAGGATAGAAACAATGGAAGTTAAGGTCCTATTATTATGGTTGACACCTGATAATTTTACACAAAATTTTGTCCCAACTTTTGAACATTACATTAAAATCTCATTAACCCTATATCACATCAAGCTTATAGCTGTTATTTAACATATATTCAACTAGCAACTTAAACCCAGCTTAATAAACACTTTTAGCTGTCTGTGACAACAATTATATGTTTTAGGAAAAAAAATAGCTCTCTGTACTACACAGATTACAATTGAAGGTCTTTATTTAATTTCAACCTGAAAAGATCATTTTTGATTCAAAAATAATTAAATTCAGTTTAAAATGTCATTTCTAGCGTTAAATGATAGCTTATGATATGCTGATTTCAAAAATATATATGGTTTCTAGACATTTTTTTTTAAATAAGGGAGATTATTTGTTACTTCCGGTTTGAAATTTTTCACTTCCGGTATTATTTGAAGTTTACTTGACATTGATTCCAAAAATATATGGTTCTATACACTTGTACATTACACTTGTACATTACACATGTACGAAAAAAAAAGCTACTTCCAGTTTACACAAGATCAATTCGGGTTAGCTTTTCAAAGGTCATATGGCTTGCAACCTAAGAGTCCCATGGCTTTATCATGCATACTTATGAAGTTAAAAGCAAGCATCAAAATCAAGAACGTCAAATTTACCTATGATCTTGAGTTCAATTTGAAGGTCATATTCCAAGGACCTCAAATCAAAAGACACTAGGTCTTTATTATATATGGTGAATGAGTTATATCACAACACACATAATTTTAAATATCAGAGGGGAGAAAACTCCAATTTAATGTAAGCATAGCTTTTCAACCAAAATGTATGTGTTACAACATGTTGCACCTAACAATGAGGTAATAATATGTTGTCTGTATCTTATACGGTTTTTGAAAGGAAGTGAAAATTAGCCAAAATCTAAATTTAAAATATGATCTTGACCTCTGACCGTGACCTAATTTTCTATTTTTTTTGGGACCAAGGACCTAAAATAAAAAAAAACTAGGCCTCTATCACTTAAAGTTTACCAGTTAGATATGCATATTACTTATATCAAATGCATAAGGGAGAATAACTCTCATGAAGTCTCAGGATAGCTTCTGTCAAAATAAAACGTAACATCCTGAGGATATAATGAGCATTTTAGAAAAATAAAGTTGTCGCTTTCTTTTACGGTTGCAAAGAAGATCTCATACCAAGAAAAACAATGTTTGGGGAGATATCTCTTACACAGAAAAGTGTTCAGTTAAACAGGGTCAGTTTCAAAAGCGTATAGACTGTATGATATTATGACTATACCAAAAAAATAAGCGTCATCTTTTGAAACAAAAATACAGCGCAAGAAAAAAAATTGGTGGGAAAAAAAATAATCAGAACAAAACCAATAGGTCTTTCCACAGAAAAGTAGAAGGACTAAATTAAATGACACATACAAAAAAATAAGAAGCCTAAAAAATAGGTAAATCTGACCTATTTCTGTTAAAATGATGTGTAAATAACAGGAGATGAAGAAAACATATCATACACCACCTAAACAATAATGTATAACAAACAAAAATGGAGGCCAATGCATGGTTTCAAGTCAAAGGATGGATTAAAACAATATAGTTTGTATAGCATTTTTCAGCTTTTAAATCAATCCCTGTGAACTGGGATAATTTGCCAAATAAAGTCAACAAATACAGTCAGACACGTATATGCACAAGCACTTGAGATGTAAAGCAAAAAGTGACAAATCACAACAGCTGATAAGGTTCCTGAATTGTTTGTAAATTTATCTGCATCTTTTGGAAAAATAAACAGTTAAATATGCATATATTTGTACATGTAAATGATTTTTTTTTATTATATATCCAGGTCTGTAACATGTTAACATCAGTTGACTTAAAAATATGGTAGTTCATTTTTTTTAATTATATAAGTTAGCTGTTTTGCATCAAGCATAAATTAAAAAGAATTTGTTTTAATAGACTAATTTTTATACAATAATGAACATTCATATGACTGTTTTTAAGAAAACCATCAGACAAGAACATCACATGAGAACATGTGACGGTCTCATCCTATTCAAAAAGTTTTTCTCTTCTTTTTTTTTTTATATATGTATAACATTTACATGTTCTATTTAATTTTGTATAATAAAATGTCAAGATTTAAAAAGTTACATAAATGCAAACTTGAGTTTTATAACAAATCTGAATTTAGGACACTTGAAGGTCATTTTACCTAATGGAATGCATTGACCTGCTTTCATGCTCTCCTCATTACCTGATATTGGTACTTATATGTAATAGGCAACAGAAAGCAAAATCTACTGAACAAAATTGTATTGTAATAGAAACATAAACCAAAATCTGTTATTCATTAAATATCCAAATAAATTGATTTTTAAATAGCAATTGGGAACACAGATTCTATTTACCTAAGTACAAATGTAATTCAGCTGTCTAAAATGTTATGAATCGCTCACCTGAATTTTTTTGGTTTAATCTCATATCAATGATTATTTTGGCTTTTCAATTTATTTAAATGTTCTTTGAATCGTCCTATTTTCTTCAAAAGCAAAAAAAAAATCATTTTCTCCTATGTTCTATTTTAGCCATAGGAGCTATGTTTCTTGACATACAAGGAAATGAAATATAAAATTTACACTAGATACTCTGAAACTCTAAAACTCATTTAGCCTAAGTTTGGCTGAAATTGATACAGCAGTTTCAAAGGAGAATTATTTTAAAGTAAGTCAACATGATGAACAAATTGTGAAAAAAGTCTTTAAAGGGCAATAACTCCTTAAGAGGTCAATTGACAATTTTGGTCAAATTGACTTATTTGTAGATCTTACTTTGCTTAACATTTTTGCTATTAACAGTTTATCTGTATCTATAATAATATTCAAGATAATGACCAAAAACTGCAAAATTTCCTTAAAATTACCAATTAAGTGGCAGCAACCCAACAATGGTTTGTTTGATTCATCTGAAAATTTCAGGGCTGATAGATCTTGACCTAATGAACATTTTTACCCTGTGTCAGATTTGCTCTAAATGCTTTCGTTTTTGAGATATAAGCCAAAAACTGCATTTGACCCCTATGTTCTATTTTAAGTAACGGTGGCCATGTTTTTTGACGGATCAAAAATCGAAGCACACACTTTGTGCAGGATAATCTAAGGAACAATCATGCTAAGTTTCATCCAAATCCATTCAGCAGTTTCAGAGGAGAAGATTTTTTAAAGTTAGCAAATATGATGAACAAATTGTGAAAAATTGTCATTAAAGGACAATAACCCCTTAAAGGGTCAATTGACAATTTTGGTCATATTAACTTATTTGTAGATCTTACTTTGCTGATCATTTTTGCTGTTTACAGTTTATCTTTATCTATAATAATATTCAAGATAATGACCAAAAACTGCAAAATTTCCTTAAAATTACCAATTAAGTGGCAGCAACCCAACAATGGTTTGTTTGATTCATCTGAAAATTTCAGGGCTGATAGATCTTGACCTAATGAACATTTTTACCCCTTGTCAGATTTGCTCTAAATGCTTTCGTTTTTGAGATACAAGCCAAAAACTGCATTTGACCCCTATGTTCTATTTTAAGTAACGGCGGCCATGTTTTTTGACGGATCAAAAATCGAAGCACACACTTTGTGCAGGATACTCTAAGGAACAATCATGCTAAGTTTCATTCAAATCCATTCAGTAGTTTCAGAGGAGAAGATGTTTGAAAAATTGTTAACGACGACGACGACGACGGACGCCAAGTGATGAGAAAAGCTCACATGGCCTTTTAGGCCAGGTGAGCTAAAAATATTGGTAAGAAATAGGTTGACCTTGACATTCTCTGACATAAACTTTCTAATTTTGTATGTAAACAAAAAGTTATTGACAAACGGAAAATTTGTGATTTTTGTCGAGCCTTCGACTTTTGTCGAAAAAGCGAGACTAAGCAATCATACATTCCGTCGTCGTCGGCATCCACAAATATTCACTCTGTGGTTAAAGTTTTTGAAATTTTAATAACTTTCTTAAACCATCCTGGGTTTGTACCAAACTTGGACAGAAGCTTGTTTATGATCAAAAGATAATATACAGAAGTAAATTTTGTAAAAAAATAAATCCGTTTTTTCCGTATTTTACTTTTAAATGGACTTAGATTTTCTGCCAGGAAACAACACATTCACTCTGGTTAAATTTTAAAAAAAATTAATAACTTTCTTATACTACTTTTAATTTGTACCAAACTTAGACAGAAGCTTGTTTATGATCAAAAGCTAGTATTTAGAAGGAAATTTTGTTAATATTTTGTACCTGTGTATCTGTATTTTACTTATAAATGGACTTAATTACATATAGTCTGCAGTTAAAGTTTTTAAACATTTATTAGATTCATAAACTATCCTGGATTTTTACCAAACTTGGACAGAAGCTTCTTACAATCAAAAGATAGTATCAAAAGGAATATTTTTATTGATATTTTTCCTCATTTTTGTTGAGCCTGTGATTTTCAGCAAAAGTAGGCGAGACACTGGGTTCCGCGGAACCCTTACAAATTTTTTTATTATTGTTAATAGCATGAATCAATAATATTTTTTTTGGCATAAGGACTTGGATCATTGATAATACATGTAGTAACTAACATTGGATTCTTTGAATATTTTTCTTTTAAGGTAGATATATATGGAAGTTTTTAACGACCTTCATAAAAGATGAGGCATGATACGTCTTCACAATCTTATTCCATTTTTTAATATTTTCAGTTTTCATTTTTTGGGATAATGCAACACATTGGAATTTATTAAAGCAAATAACATATAAAAAATAACAAAAAGCAATATTAGGAACAAAATAATATAGTCAGTATTTCAAAGGAGCATAAATTAAGAAGTTCAAGAAATTGTTTATAAAAAAATTGGGAAGAATAGTACATGTCAGAATGTAATCAAGGTTGACTGAATGGACAAGCACAGACAGATGGACGCCTTGTATTTCTATGTCGCCGCAACACATCATATGTAAAGGAGTAAGTTCGGTAAGGGCCATATTTGGCCCCAATTATAAAGTTCATAGTTACAAGACAATAAATGTTTTAAGTTGCCTTAAAGACATGTTAGAATGTTGAACAGAACTGTTTTTGTCAAAGTTTAATTCTAACACGTTGATTTTTACATCCAAAAATGGTCAAGATAAGGGATTTTGGTGAAATTTGACAAAATCAGCTAGATTTCAACCAAATAAAGGACCAGGAAACATAGAGCGCAGGCGTCGACAAGCTTAAGATTCAAATAAGACATGTGAAATGTCTTCATAAACATTATTTTAAAAGATCTTTGTTGTCGACGTATGTGCTCTATGTTTCCTGTCCAATAATCTATGGAAATTTACCCATTTTCATTGATTTTTTTCGTGAAAAATCAATATGAGTACAACTTGTGATGTCATAATGAAACGCAGAAACGTAAAATTGTCAACAAAATGGTTTATATCCTAGCTAGTCAATGTATTAGCTATAATTTATCTTGATATTGGTCGATAAATCCGAATTTGAAATTTACGCTAAAAAAGGGGGCCATTTTAGGACCTTATCGAACATACTCCTTTGCTTTTGGACTAAATAAGCACCCAGAATTTGTCAGTTGAAAGTACCAAAAATGTTTGCCTTTAAATATGCTAATCTACTTGATATATTGCACTATGATCCTACTAGCACATTAAATGAATATTATATTGAAGAAGTCACATCAAATAAATCAAAAATATAATAGAATATTATAGTCATAATCAACTATGTTCAAATTTATTATTTTAAACTTTAATATAGCAAATGTGTAAAAAGAAGGCAACAATTGCACCTCTTTAGACAGTTTTTTTCCCCACCTACGTTTATTTAAGGATCTATTAAGTGTTTTGTAAATGTTTCCTTATTTATTGTACACCAGTTATGGTCAGTTATATACAAATAAAAAAAAAAAATAGATGATCATAGCACAGTCATTCCCAAAAAATGGGTACAATTCGAATGTAGACACTGTTGAAAAATAAATTTCAACTGAGCAGAGAGAGAGTGCTGTTTTCTTCTGTGTCTATATCTAGTCTGTCATTTTTTTAATTTTTACTTACACCATTTTAGTTGTTTTCAAGTTTTAGCATTTTTTGTTAGACAAGGTAAGTATGAACGTATCGGAGGTTAGTGTTGTATAAAGTCATCTTAAAAATTGCATTAGAGAAAAACACAAGATTTTAATCAAGGCTCATGTGAAATGGGAAACATTTACCATCATAGCACACTGGTTTATACGTATTATTCTGTATATATTGAAAGCAAATACCAATTTTAAGGTCTGAATTAATATAGCGTTTAAAGAATAATTCAAATTAGTAGTTTTCACAACTTATTTAGTAATGAATTTAAACTAATGAACTGTTATGCTGTATAATATTTTATTTTCATAATACAGCTTTCCAGGAAAAACCCTATTATATATGTTTTGAATCACTTGTATGTATTTTTTATGCTTGTATTAATCCACACCCCCATCTTTGTTACGGAGGTTAATATCAAACCAGTATCTAAATACTGATACATAGTAACACTTAACTCTTTAATGATAGCTTTTCTAAACAATTTATTGACATTACAAACTAAAAAACTGTTTTCAATCAAGTTATATGTTTCTTTTAGTCAAATGGACTTGTACTTGTCAAAATCTCCGTAACGATTCATGAACTTTCACTCAAAAATATTTTTTACCTAAACCGAATAATGTTCAACTTAATTTTATTAGCTCTATACAGATGCTGCCATCTTCCTTCACACTATAATGTATATATTATACTCAACTATGAAGTTTTGGAGTCAAATAATTTCATTTCGAAAATTTCTATCCTCCGTAACGACATTTAAAACCTCCATAACGGACAATTCAAGTTCTTACCAACATCAAACATATAAATGAATGTAAATATTGGAATTAAATGACAAACAAGACAACAGAATTACACATTTTTCTTAGTAAATCCTTATCGAAGAAGAGTAAAGTCCTGTTAGAGAAAAAAAACTTTTTTCCCTTAAATTTCTATCCTCCGTAACGTAAATCAATGATGTCGTCTATGATTGACATCACCTTTTGATATTTATTAGTGATAATTGATGGACTGATTTGGTATCTATAACAATGTACAAGAATTTCTATTGGTATGATCGTGTTTTCATGCTTGTTTAGAATTTTTTTATTTGCATAACCTCCGTTACATTGATGGGTCCTAAATAATCTTGAAAATGTTTGCTATAAACCGCTGTTAAAGTTATGATTGTCGTCGTAATTACGCAAGTTGTGTTGTAGACTATTTTAAATCTAAGAAAATGGCTGATATAACGTTTATTAAACGTTATAATGTTGCTCACATCATAGGGGAAAAACAAGTTAACCTATCTTTCTCAAAACAACATTTTTTTTCTCAAAATCTGTATTTTGTTTGTCTGTTTCCTTTATAATAAATGCTGTCTGCTACAAAAAATGACTTTCGGCAGTGTCAGCAGCCGCTGATACTGATAAAAAAAGTCTGACAACTTAACTGTAAATAACTGCGTCACGGAGGTTATTTAAACGGAGGTTAGTTTTATTTACATTATACATGGAAATATGTAACAATATTGTTGAGTTGCTTTCTCAAAACTGATTATTGGGAAGCTTTATGGGTGCTTTCAATGAAATAATCATCATTTTGATTTGTTCTTGGTTAGTGCGTTCCAGAATACGCGTTACGTAGGTTAGATTCTTATATGCGACAATCGAAAAAAAGAGAAAAAGAAGATTTTTTTTCATTTTTCGTTTCATTGCAATAAAATTTAAAGGCAGGATTTTAAAATTTGATGAATCAACTTTGCTTAAAGTCACTTTGGGCATGATTTCCAATCATTTAAATATGTTTTGACTGTACCTAAAGATACGTTACGGTAGGTTACACGTTTATCGGCGACATTGGTTTAATGGGTAAATCAAAGTGTATATTATAACTTTTGATTCTAAAATATTTTTGTGGATAAAAATCAATATAGTGTCAAATAAAAAGTGCAAATCTAATCATGATTTAGATGAAATAAAGTATTTTAATTCACACCGACATTTGGAGTTTTTCTTGGCGACATTCGGAATTCGTGTGATTTCCGTATATTGAATAGAAAATCACACAAATATATTTACGATTTACATCACAAAAGAATATAATTTTATTTTAGTATACATATTAATCACTTAGAACACGAAAAAGATTATCTGTGACATATGATAAGCTTGCATTTTGTGGTTATTTGCCGGCGACACTGTAATTTTGTAATTGTACCCATTTTTTGGGAATGACTGAGC